>NW_028292576.1:5764162-6064162 GCF_029948245.1 Actinia tenebrosa
TTGGACAGTTCAGCAATGACGCTATTTTGTCAAAATATCTCCTTACAACAAAACTTTAGTAGCCACCATTTCAATGTCAATGAACGATTTTTTAAGAAAAGGAATACATTAAGGGTGAAAACGTTAGCAAGAACTTAAATTTTAGCACCTAGATACTATTAAACAATGAAATTTTTATGAAATATTATGTAACTTTCATGTCATGGGTCCTAATTTTTTACCTGTTTATTGGAACCAACTTGTAAGAACCACGATCTAAAGAAAGTTTGAGAGAGCTGGTTCTACTTTAAGCAGAACCCAGAGCATGTTTTGTTTATGGTAGCTGATAGAAATTGGTGCATAACCCAGGCCTTAAACATGCTTGAGTGGAACAGTCAAGTTTCGAAGAGGGCTCATCGGCACATCCCCTAAGCGGCCAGATCAAGAGGAAGGGAGGTACCGGTCGCCACCACCGCAGCCGCCCCCGCCTTCTTGTTTGTGGTCCGCTTCCCATCAACCAAAATTCAAAGAATCACTCTCAGTTACTTTCATCAATGATGAAAGGCCATTGATGCAGTAGCACAAAATTGTATGTGAAAATTAACTGTATTTGACGTTCCATTTATAAACTTTTCTTGATAAAACCCTGGTTGACTCCTCTGTCACTAAAAAGTATAATGAACTAACTCCTTGACCACTAGCAATGATCCTAGTAAGATCTTGTTTGGAACCTACCTAGAAGTTCATGCAGTCAAGCATTTACACTATACTAGTGAAGCCATGACTGAAAGGTTATATTCTCTATGCACAGTAAATTATTTTAATGAAATCCAAACACAATTTAGTGTGTCAGTTCCCTCTCACTGTTAGATTTCAATTTCTTCCCCTGCATGACTGAAAAACATTTGGCACTAAACATAAAGTTTAAGAAAAAGCTGTACCTGATAGGGAAAGCTTGAGAAGAGAGGAATTCTGTCTATCGATGCAAATTCTAAGATAGGAAGCAGACGTTATTAAAAATGTCTTTTATAATTCATTTCCTTTTAATAATTTTTAGTTGAGAAAAAAGCTATGTATACATTAACGGAGAACACTAATGAAGATTTTGTTAAAATCACTGAAGGCAAGTATATAAAATTCATGTAACTAGATAGTGTCTGATAAAGCGTTTTCAGAGTACACCTGGTCCTCTTACGATGAAGGCCTCCCTCCAGGGAACTGAACTAATGACAAAATAATTTCAGAGTACACCTGGTCGTGTCAGTGTTTTATACAGTATGCAGGACATTACAAACGTGCATATTGCAGCCACGCAGTTTAGAACCATGAGTTGGGATAATAGTTTGCCTGAGACCAGACCGTTGTGCCAAGTGACAATCCCCTATTCTTACACACAGCACAATGTGTTTTTAACATCTGCCTTATACAGGTTAAGTGAGTGAAAAAAGATGGAAACCAAAGTCAGTTTTCTATGGGTCTGTACTGCAATCAAACATGAAATGACGTCACAAATTATCCAAACTCAAGTGGAACCAAGTTTGGATCATGTTTGACGTCATTTCATGTTTGATTACAGTACAGAACCCTAGAAAACTGACTTTGATTTTTTTTTTTTTTTTGCCATAATAAGTCGAAAAGATTGAACAAAAAGAGAAGTAACAGTTTGAAAAAGCTGTTTCATGCACGTGGGACGGATGTCGTAAGCACAAGCAGGTCTAGCCCCTATTCGAAAATAGTTCTAGGCCAATGACCAGCTTGCTAGAAATTATGATTACTCGAGAAGTCTAAGAAACACTCGGCTACGCCTTGTGTTTCTCTACGACTCCTCTCTTGCTCCACAACTCCCAGCGTGTTTATATCACAGTATATTTATAGACACGCGCACCATTTTATATTCCTTAAGTTGAATGTAGATTAAAGGTTTAAATTTCTTCTTCATTTTCCTTTTTTTCTTTAATTAATTTTTAGTTGAGAAAAAAGCCAAATTGAAGGACAGCAATGATGATGATGAGGTCAAAATCACTGGAGGCAAGTATACAATAATTAAAGTCATCTAACTAGTGGCTGTCAGAAAAATTGCCCTAGTACAACTAGTCCTATTTCACCTATTAGGTTAATATACAAAAATTAAAATGTTTTCACCTAAATCTACTTTAAACCAGCATCACGCTAGATTGTCAATTACATTTGTTTTCAACATAAGCTAGTCAAGGTCAAGGATCGAATTTAAAAAAAAAAACAAGTTGTCTTAGACTTATATCCATTATAAGTCATAGTTTTTGCTCTGTTTTGGGCCATATAGTCCCTCAACTAGCAACTTGTCACACTTTTACTAATTTTCTGTGCAAATCAAAACAATTAGGCTCTGGCATATTTGATTCACTGGAATTGAAATTAGCTTCCAATGGCCATTAGGAGGTTTTTATATTTTATCAGCATATTTGCCTCCTTTGTAGTAGTGATACTAGCTATCCGGATACCCGATACTTAAAAAAAAAACCTTTTTTGAGCTCACAATTATGGGGATGATCAGCATTTACAATAATCAGAGCTCTTATAATTATTACAAGGTAAGCACAGCAGCCAAGAATTAGAATACAAAGTTTGCATTATTAGAATACAATACATTTTCGTTAAGTAAACTCATGAAAGGTGCTAGCTAGGGATTACAGTTCAAAATATTATCAATGGTAAATTATATTTTCCTATGTTTATCATTCTTTTACAGTGATAGTGAAAAGTGCCAAGCAGTCAGCAAACTCAACTAGAATATATGACAAGAAACAAGCTTGCTACTATTGTAACAAGTTGTATGCAAAGATAGCAAGACACCTCGAAGATCAGCACATTAATGAAAGTGAAGTTGCAGCTGCCTTTGCATTTGACAAGAATTCAAAACAACGGAGGGAGGCATTGAGAAAAATCCAACTTAAAGGCAACTATCATCACAATGCCAAGGTAATAGCCTGTGGTGAAGGAGAGCTGATTGTCAGAAAAAGACCAACCGACAATACAACAGTGGACCCAAAGGATTTTCTCCCATGCCCATATTGTCTTGCTTTTCTACGAAAAGCAGACCTCTGGCGGCATAGAAAAACCTGCCCATTTCAAGATACGAAGACAAATGAAAACATCCAAGATGATAAAACCAAATGCAGAAGCATGATAATGGAAAGCAAATTGCTTTTGTTGCCATTTACGTCACCACAGTCAGATAAACTACTCAATGAACTTGTCCTTTGCAAAATGAAGGATGATGACATTTCTTTTATCTGCAAGAAAGATGATTTAATTTTGATGTTTGGAAGTTCACTTATCGAGAAAGCTGGCGAAAGAAAAGCCTTGATTATTTCTTCAAAGATGAGAGAGTTAGCAAGACTGAGGAGGGTCATTAATGAAGAAGAGGAAGGCATGTTGAGGGACTTTTTAGATCCGGCAAACTTTGACCTGGTCATCAGGTCAGTCAGAAAATTGTGTGGGTTTCACAGGAGTGAAAATGAAACCCGAGCTGAAACCCCCTCACTTGGCCTTAAACTTGGGCACAGCCTCAACAAATGTGCCCAAATCTACAAAGGTGTGGGCCTTCGAGAGAAGAATGAAGAGATAATCAAGAGTACTCAACACTTCCTCGAACTTATGAAATGTGAATGGAGTGATAAGGTGTCATCATGCTCACTGGCAACTTTAGAGAGCAGAAAATCCAGTGAAGAACTAATTCCCCTCACTTCCGATCTCCTTAAAGTCCGAAAGTTGACAGAAACAAAAATGAAGTACTTGATTAAAGAGGTGAGAATTTAAGATTGAAATGCTTGTTAACTAGAATTGTTTCATTGACAGCATTCCAGAATCCAAATACAGTACAAGGAATACTATTCGTATTATAAAATTATGTAAATTGCTGCAGAGTGATTATTTTCTTAAGTAAAATGAAAATGCTTGGTACAATTTTCAATTTGCTGGAATAAGGAAGTTGAAGTGCCTATGCTATCCTAATACAGTACTACCATAAACCTGCTTCTAACCAAGATCTACATTCACATCATGCTTTTTTCTGGCAAAAAGCAATTCATCATGCTTTGTTTATCAGTATATTCTCAAGTATTGTAAATTGCAATTATTATTACTTTTTACTAGGTAAACACATTAAAGCCTTCGCTACAAAGCTGGACAGAGCTTGTTCAGTACACACAAGTTAGGCTCATTATCTTCAACAAAAGAAGATCAGGGGAAGCATCAAGACTGCTTATCAGTGATTACAAAAACAGACCATCATGGAAAGCAAGTGGTTGTGAGGCAATAAAGAAAACGTTAAATCCTATTGAAAGACATCTCTGTGAAAGGTACAGTAAATCCTGTAATATATACAACTACCTGGCCTGCTACTAGTACTTGCATCATGTGGGACAGCATACAAATCTTATCTAGCTACAGTATGGTAGAATTTGACATTGTCAATAGGTTGCTATCACATGCAATAGATGTCACTTCCAGTAATAGCTGCATTTTGTATGGCTTTTAGAATCTTGGAGGTTGTCTTCATCTCATTTTCCACTTTTATGTGGTAGAAATAGTCAATACTTCGAGCACTTATTTTGACATGTTTTGACTTAATATCTGATAGTTGCCCCTCAGTCAACCTCTTGTTTGCCCCCAGTAAACTCCAAAAAGTCACATGTTATTTTGGCTAATGCATTAATTAAATTACATGCTAAACCACATTTGTGAACAAATTGCGAGCAGATCGCGAGCACTCGGTGCGCAAAGATCGCAATAAATGTACACATGCTTCTGGGCTGCACTGTATCTTATACAGTATTAAATTCCTCTAATGATTTTTAAAAACTTTCTTTATTTCTTCAGTCTGGATTTGGTGCAAGTGATTGGGAAAAGAGGACGGAAAGTGCCTATCATCCTTACTAGTGATGTCAAAAATGCAATTGATGTCTTGATTTCAAAGAGAGAACAAGTTGGGGTGTCGACAAAAAACAAATATGTCTTTGCAAGAGCAAACCAGGATTCCCAGTCCTATGCTAGAGGATGGGAGAGCATGAAAAAAACTCTCAGTTGTGTTGGAAACTTAGAAAGGCCAGAGCTAATTACAAGCACAAAATTGAGAAAGTATATTGCTACTGTGGCTCAGGTAGGAAGCCTGACAGAAAATGACATGGATTGGCTAGCAAGGCACTTAGGGCATGACATTTCAATTCACCGCCAGTACTACCGACTTCATGAGTCCACTCTGGAGCTGGCCAAGGTTAGCAAGTTGTTGCTGGCTGTAGATGCAGGAAATATAGAAAACCTTGTTGGAAAATCTCTTTCTGACATAAATATTGATGGTGAGTATACATGTAGGTGAAAAACTTGGATAACTTTGCATGGTCTATTGATGCTTCTTCACTCTCAAAATGCATCTGCTATCCTGTGATTGCTCAACGCATGCAATGATACTTCAACTCAACGATATTTGCCTTCCTAACTCAAACCTCCTCAAACTCCCTTTCCACAGACATTTCAGAAAGACCAAAAAATACCGGCTTTGAAGATGATGACAGTGATGATGATAATGATGACATTGATGATGAAGACAATGTTGATGTCAATGATGTTAACAATGAGGATAGCAGCTCTAGTGGTGACATTGAAGACAACACTGATGAGGACATTGATACAAATCAAGGTAAATTTATTGTGCAATCAAAAATCTATTATTGACTGATCATTCCATGTGCAATATGGGTGACAATTTAACTAAGGTTACTGTAGGTCTTCACTGGTAAAATTTATCTAAAATAAAATGAATCAAAAGTTTCTATATTATAATCTTTGCTTTTTAACATTAAAAAAATGTTCGAAAATTCACTAGTTATTTTTCAAAACATGATTTGAAGGGATAGAAAATTGTGTACACATATTTGTAAACAAAACATAGTTACACAAACACTGAACTTGCAAGTTCCTATTTGGAATTTGGCTTTCCACTGCCACCAGTAAAATTATAAAAGGTATCAAAATAATGATATTTTGAACTTCGTTCTCCCAATAATTATGAAAATTGCAGTAATATTCAATCTAAATACACTGCAATACACATCCTTGTGCCATTTTAAGGAATAACACCACAACCATTAGCAAAAATAGCAGTCACCAAAAACAGCAATTACCACAACATAATTAGCTTGCAGATAAAAATGTTTGAAGTTGCAAATAATAATATACATACATATAATAGCAGTGCATTTTCATTCAACTTCAAAACATTGCAAAAAACACAAAATTTATATTTTGATTGTCTCAGTAAATGACCTATGCAAATGAAAAGAAGAGATTATGTAAGTTAATAATGCTTATATAGAAGAGATAACTAGCTAAAAACTAGTGTGAGCTGCGTCAGTGTTTCTAATGTTCAAGCAGTAATGATATAAAGGTAAATTATTCACTGTCAATAGATGAAAAAACTGACGTTTCGGGCGGAGTTAAAGTCTTTTCACAGCCTATAATTTACCTTTTTATCATTATCAATGTATGCAATTAAAGTAGGAATGCAAACAAAAAGACATTTTCTTTGAACTTTTACTTAGATTTCTTGCAGAAATACAAATGTTCATCATTTTTCTGTGTTACAGATGACTGTTATGAAAAGCCAACAAAGTCAAGAAAAAAGGAGAAACCAAGAAAAATAGGTAAGCTTTGCAAAATCGTTTTATTATTTATGAAATATAAAAAAAAGTTACGTAACATTTGACCTTGCACCCTGAAAATACAAAGCGCGAACACTAAAAAGCAAGTTTAGTTTTACTGTTTTAGTTTCAATTAAGGACGTTTCCTGATAACTAGTTAATTTTCATGCGAGATTTTCTTCGTAAGGACCTTCGATTCAGAAAATAATAATGATAGTGCATATAAGCAGTTGTTCTCTGACTTGGTCATTAATCCATTGTTCAAGAAAAAACTGCATCTGCTGAACTAAACTAATACTTACATTCCATCTTATCTGTTGTAAACAATTTCAAAATGTTAAAGGCTTAGATTTACTTTTTTCACAGTCTGAACCTCTAGTTAACTTCAATATTGAATCTCTCGATTGCTTAAAATAAAATGAGGAAGCTTCCCCTATGAGATTTTAGGAATGTTCTGCTAGTTGACAGAGTGTTAGCAATTGCTGCTTGAATACAGAATAAAGAGGTATAAAGGAAATACAGTAGTTGGGTCATGCTATAGGATCAAATAGTAACAGACTGAAGCTCTTTGTAATTTGAACTGTCTCTCGTGGCACCGAAATGTACATGTACCAGCTGTCAGGGAAATATTATCGATTGATATCCACCAAAACTCGATTTTAAATTTTCAGATGCAAGTCTTGTTGGTCGAGTGTGAATGGGAATCGCAGTATTCACATGATTATAGTCACTTCACTAAATCACTAGTTTGCTTTATGCAAATTTGGACATTTCTTGAAATGATCACGACAATTTCTCTAGATAATGGCAATTTCTCTACACAATCTATGGTCCTTTCAATACATAATACTGACTGCCTCTAAGATGTTGATAAATCAAGAAAGAATAAAAACAGAATGTACATACCTTAAGTGATACTTGTTCAAACAATAATAGTTACATAGCTAATGAAACAATCTCATACATTTCAAGACATTTTTCGATCTATGCGCGTATTTAATAACTTTAAGATGCAAGGCATCTTGGGATACCTTGTCGTCCTCTGCTTGACACGCGAGCCTTATAAGAGATATCATAATGCCATAATGCCAAATTTATATAGATATTTCACTGTGTAATAAATTTTTGATTTCGTGATCGTGGCCTAAGACAAAGACACTATAAGAAAGCCATAAAAATATGAATCATTTAAGGTAGTACCGGATCTTCAAAATTCTTCAATGAATTTTTTTTTAAATTCTGTCATTTGAAGTTCATTGTTAGGGTATTCAGATAATGAAAAAAGAGAAGGGGGTCGCCGTATTGGTTATCGAGATATAAGGCTTCAAAAAGGAGGGATTTTTCAGTTTTTCCGCGCATTTTTGCCGAAAATCTGCCTCCTCTTATAAATTCGAATTACTTGAATTGATTTAACAAAGAAAAACAGAAAACTGCTTTAAACTATTGGTGTTGAGTCTAGAAAACATATCTAGATAAATAATCCATCCAATCTTTTGCAAGTAGTGTGAAAAGTTAATTCTAGAAGCAAAATTGCTTGTAATTCAGCGCAGTTATATGCGTGTGTAGTTGTAAAAATGTTGAAAATTCATGACAATTTTAACTATGATTTTTTTTCTTTCCGCACTAAATCCAAAGAATATAATATCTAGCTCCGAATGAAAAGAAAAAAAATGGGGCTATGAGCTACTAAATCTAAGTTTTTGATCAAAAAACACAAATCCTGTCCGCGCGGGACTGGGTTCTAGTACATTAACCTCCGTCTGAAACATGTCAAATCGTCTTTGTAATCTACAGAGAATCTAAGAAGTATTTCAAATTGATTTTGAGAATAACCTGTCAAATTCATTTTTTGTTACTCCATTTTTATAAAGTTATGAATTTGTTGTTTTGAATCAAAAGATGAAGTCAGGCAATGATAAATCTAAGCGTGTTTTGAAAACAATTCATTTTTGCCTCAAAAGTTTCATGAATTAGCGAAATAAGTTAAGTTATAGAAAAGGATTCAACTTCTGACATTATTTAAATCAATTTTAAAACAGCGCAAAAAAAGGGTAAAAAACGAGATACGCGAAATGGATGCGCAATAGCAAGGGTCCGGAACTACCTTAAATCGGCGTTCTCCACGTGTGTTGGCAAGATAAATATGGCATCGTGGCATTATCATACGCCACTGGTATATGATAAGACAATAAAAATATCTTTTAGCTTAATTCATTATTAAATAAGTTAGAGAGAAGTCTATTTTGAAGCCTATACTTTACTTCATAATGCCATATTTATCGTGCCAACACACTTGGACGACGTGGAGAAAGCCGTTTGTTGTTAAATTTCAGGTTAAGAAATTTAGATTCATAACGTTCTAGAACGATTTTTTTTCTGCTCACAGATGGCTAAACAAGCTGTTAATTCTTAAATTTACTCGGGGCGTTCATGGGTTTAGACTTAAAATAAGTTAAAATACAATAAAATGTACCTACTAGGAAAGTAAACTAACCTTCGCTCGTTCCCGATGCACCCATGTCGTCCTTCCGAACTCCACATACGGCAGAAAATCGGCCAGAATTGAAGCGAAATCCAACAAAGGTTTGTTTCTTGTCAGACAAAGCCAATAATTCTCTATTAAAGGTCACTTTTTGTTTAGTATTTAACAGTAAATTAAGACAGAGGTCACTCTTCGTTTCACTCGAGCTACTGTTGTCAAAGCGTGACGGGGGTTTGCTTGCTCACCAGATGATGCTTTGCTAATCCAGGCACGTGACCAGGTCCGGCAAAGAGTCTATTTATTTCATAGACTATAAAGCCCTGGCTAAACGAGAATATATTTTTTTCATTATATTTCATTTATTCTTTTATAAATAAATAAATAAATATATTTCATATGTTTTATATATTTAGAATTATCATAACTAAAGAGAAATTTATTCGTATGTTGCTACTTCGTAATATATAGTAAATTCATTTAGTTATTTTTATATACTTAGATATAGTGCTAGATAGGTGTCCCCAGTTAGTTTACTCACATGTAAACTAGGTATTATTGACACATTAATAAAGTTTATTATTATTATTATTATTATTATCATTATTATTATATTTTACAAATATGTTTTTATCGATAAATAAGTAATTTGTACATATATTTGTTATTTTATATTCATAATCTCTTTATTAACGTTATCATAAATTTTATTATTGTTATTATTATTATTAATAGTTAATTGAATTCTATTATTAAATAAATATATATATATATATATATATATTATAATGGCATTGAGATTATTATTATAATTATAATAATAATTTTTTTTTTGTTTTTTTTTGTTGATATTATTATTATTATTATTATTATTATTATTATTATTATTATTATTATTATTATTATTATTAAGCTTTGTGAAACTGACGTTTCGGCGGTTAGTCCTTCGTCGGAGTAAGAGGAAAGAAAAGATGAGAAGGGGTGAAACCGCGTGCATGTTTCATCGCTGTTTCTAAGTTTAGCCACATGCGAAAGTTACTGCGTGCAACAAATTTTGCTTCCAAGACGCAAAAAATGTTTTGCTGTGCGGCAGAAAACATTTAATGTTTCCAAGACGCATGGAAACATTGTTTCCCAATGTTTCCTGACAGTTTTGCCACCTTAGGAAACATTTAGGGAAACAGGTTTCCTTGTTTAGCCAGGGCCTAAAGCTGGTTATTATTTTTTCAATTTGGTAATGTGACGTCAGCTGTGCTGCATAAATTTTATTACACTGAAGATAAACCAAGAAAACCATGAGCAGGTTTTTATCAACTTCCTGAATTCCACTTAAACTTTTTCAGACCTTTTCATCAAAGACAAATACCTTTTTGGTAATATGTCGTCTTGAGATTTTGGTGATTCATTATTACTAATTTTGAAGAATTTTTCGCTGGTTGTAAGTTAAAACTTCTTAGAAACCGAAAAAAATAGCCAGGTCTTCCTTCCCGGAAGCAAGAAAATGATCAGTACACTCAATAAAAATGTATTTATTGATAACCTGACGTTTCGAATTTGGGCCCTTCACATAACATCAGTTTTATATCAAAACCGGGTGAAACTTTCGAGCATTGGCATCCGGCATTTTTTCCTATATTATTTACAACTATTTTTGGTCCATATGTTAAGTGTATGCTACATCCATAATATCATTTAATAATATAATCACATCATATATATATTTTTCGTTTTGCAGAAATAAAATGCAAGCGAAAAGAAAAGGGAAGAAATCCGTGGTCTAAAGAGGAGACCCAAGCTTTAATAGCCTACTTCGATCGATTGATCAGGGATGAAGGTAAAGCTCCCAACAAATTAGCATGCGAAAACTGCCTCAGACAAGCTGGTAATGCATTGAGAAACCGGGACTGGAAGGCAATAAAATACCAAGTAAAGTTTTTGGTCAACAAACGAAAAAAAGAACGAGCAAGGAGATGAGAAAGTGTAAGAACCAACAAGTTGCTCGTTATTTTTTCCTCTCGTTTTTGATGAAAACAAAAGGGTGAACAATTACAAGTTTGAGATTACTGGTAGAGGCAAACGCTAAAAGCGTGAAACATTAATAACTAATTCGGCACCAAATAACCCAATGGAAGACAAAGGATTTTGCAGAAATTAGTGTCATTGTAGTTAGCTTTTGTTCTATCTCATGGTTATAATGTTTGCACTCTGTCATAGCTATATTAGACTGCTTCATATATTCCAGAATAATTGGCTATGGCCCCTCCCTAATTCCTAATGGTCCATCTCTAGGGTTCTTCATCATACTTTCATAATCCACTATCCGATCCCCGTAACAGGGTAGAGAAGTTGACATTTATTAATATTATTTATTATCATATACTTATCCATAAAATACCTTATATATCACTCCTTTTCGAAAAACTGATTTTTACAATAACTTAACAATTTTCTCGCGCGCTGATTGGTTATTTTTTATCATCAATAAGAGGACAGACAGATAAAGCTGACGTCAACGAGCCTGCGCTCTTTCCGTTAGTTGTTTTGATCAGAAAAAAGGAGAAGTTTTTATAGTTTTTGTTATTGTAAAAAACAAATTGACAACAGATTTTTATGTGTCTGTCCTCTTATTGACGATAAATTTCGCCATCACATTGTCAAAGTAGTGTGGATCCACGAGGCGTAAAAACAAAATGTTATTTTGACATGTGAAAGCATCGTTACCATGTATATTTAAGCTATTAGTTAGTTATAATAATAAAAGCTTGTTAAGTTGATTTTATGGATAATTATATAATAAACAGAATATTACATGGGCGCCTGGAGGTTTTCTTTGCGCTCACTCGTGAGTGATCTTTTCGACACTCGAACATAAATTTCATATCTCCTCGCGCCCATGTAATATCCTTTATTTATTTCGCATATATAGGATGGGCTATGTTTCAGAGTATATGCATATGCAAAGTCGGTTTGTAAAATAACAATAAGGTTGCGTCCATTTCCCTTTGAGCGTGAACCGCGATCACTTTTCGCCGTTCGAGTTCGAAAAACTTTGCGTTTCCAACTGCATGTCGAGACGTTCCCACCGTAAAAAAATATGATAACCTGTCAAAACAGATGAAAATTAGCCAATCAGCGATAAAATGTGGCCGGGACAAAATCTAAACTCGTTAGGCGTGCCATAGAAACTCGACGTCTGGCCCTTGGAAACGCAACTTTTTATCATTAATTGCTAGTGTATTAGCCTGGGTCTTAATGATGTAAGAGAGAAAAGAAATCGGTAATTGTATTGTCAAAGTCTTATCTTGTCGGCCTTGCATTATCGTACCATCTTACAACGAAATTGATTTTTAGTTTTTTTTAGAACGGCTTCTAAGCGTGTCACTAGAGCCCAAAGCGAATCTAATCTCAATCTCGGGTAAGGCGCTCTCTTTACATTTTTACGCCTGATTCGATAACGACTGAAAATGTTATACATTTATTATAGTCGATAAGTGAATTTGCACGACAGTAGTTATTACGAGTTGCGCTAACTTTCAAAGGGCATAAAAAACGGCCTTTACAAAGTCGTCATTTATTGTTATAGCAAAAAGAGTTGGTGTTCGTTTTCTAATATATATTCTTCACTTCATTGATACAGTATACTTCATTGGTATCATTACCCGGGTAATTATAGAAAATCGCGCTGATTGGTCAAGAACTTTGGACTTTTTCTCCATAATCACCTACTAGTCACCTACAGTTGATTATATAGGAATGCGCTCGCTTCGTTTTTTGCGTGTTCCTCTTTCGGAGAAAAAATTAATTTTAGAAAATAAATCAATGCTTTCGAATAATCACCTGTGAAATGATACTAAAACGATTATTCATCTCAAGCTCAGTGATCTTCGGTGGATATTTACCGATAAGCGCCTCACCTTTACTTAATTGGTGAATAATTGTTAGTACATTAATTCCCTGATTGTTCAGGAGGATTTAAAATATTTCGCCATCATTGCATTGGAGAACAACGAACGACCGAGCAATCTTTTTTTAGGAGGGGGCACAGGAATTAAGGAGGGGCTCATTAATTTATTTACGAGTGGAAATGGGGGGTCACTGATTTTTTCTTGTAAATATATGATTTTAGTAATATATTTTTTTATCGGTTATGTAGTGGTGGTCATTTAACCTTTGAGTCAAATATGTTTTTATAGCTAGTCCTTTGGTCGCACACCCCCTCTCCTAAAAAAATTTTGGATTTGCATCTCATTAGGTTTAAGTAATTTGTAACGTATTCTTTTAAAATTGCATTGCTACCATTTAAAGCGCTTTATCAAGATGTCATTTGTCACTACTTTATTGTATGTTTGAAATAAAATATCATTTGTTCGTTTATTCCTGTTGTCATTGTTGACCTATCCAAGCTTATTCAGAAGATTATAAAATTCTAAGAAAGGTCAGTTTGGTGCATAATAACCATTCCGGCATTGCTGAATGCATCAAAATTAGGTCCCCCATTCGACGAGTGCATAAGAAACAGGTCCCCGCATTGCTGAATGCATCAAAATTAGGTCCCCAAATTGACGGGTGCATAAAAACCAGGTTCCCACATTGCGTAATGCATCAAAATTAGGTCCCCAAATTGACGGGTGCATAAAAACCAGGTTCCCACATTGCGTAATGCATCAAAATTAGGTTCCCAAATTGACGAGTGAATAAAAACCAGGTCCCCGCATCGCTGAATGCATCAAAAATAGGTCCCCAAATTGACGGGTGCATAAAAACCAGGTTCCCACATTGCGTAATGCATCAAAATTAGGTTCCCAAATTGACGAGTGAATAAAAACCAGGTCCCCGCATCGCTGAATGCATCAAAAATAGGTCCCCAATTTGCCGGGTGCACAAAACCAGGTCCCCGCATTGCTGAAAGCATCAAAATCAGGTTACCCAAATTCTCGAGTGCATAAGAACCGAATAACAATCTGAATAATGTCTCTGCAACAGCAAATTCTGCGGGCTCCGACCACAATATTATTTAAAAACTCTCTGTTACGTTTACGCCTTACGTTTAAAATAAATAGAGGGCTTGTTCGTTCCACAGTGGACAGAGAAAGCGCGGAGGAAAACGATTCCTTGGTTGAGTTTCAGTACCACGCGCCAAGCCGAAATAACTGAAATTCCCTGAATACTGGTTGGTTTCTCAAGTACCAAGTCACTTTCAATGATAACTGCAAAAAAGCACGACTGAGGTCCCCACATAGTACTAACAGTACCAGTTCGTCCTAATTAGAAATATTAGGTCCCCACTTTGATAAGTTTGAAATGTGCAACTTTTAAAAAAAAGGAAATCAAACGTTTTTTTGCCGAAATTGCTTACCTTTAACTTCCTCCAAACCACTGCATACCGTATTATTATGTTTAATTAATGGATTCCAATACTCCCCACTTTGTGGGAAAAGACCAAAGTCCCCACTTTGGGGGTTTGGCAGGAATGAATGAATGAATGAATGAATGCATGAATGAATGAATGCATGAATGAAAGTCTAAATAGAATATAGAAAGAATGATGAGATTTAGGGGGAAAAGATGCTATTACCGACATATAAATGCGTCTCACCTTATTTTTATTTAGTCAAAAAGTCTAAAGAGAGAATATAAAAAAATGATACGGATTTAGGAAAAAAGATGCCATTACCGAAATATATATGCGTCTGCATGTAAAGCTATTTGTGGAGCTTAAAACTAAGACATGGGGCTTCTATAAACATTTTAACAAAATGCCAAGGCTCTTGGTGGTTCTCTTCAATGATATCAAACATGCTAAGGGCATTAGCTTTTAGTCAAGAAAGATCTTGACGTATTGAAAACAAAAACCTTTATTCAAGAGGCCGTTTATAAATGAAATTATGGTGGTCCTAATGCAAATATTCTTTTGTTTGCATAAATCCAGATAAATATACCCATGTGAGTAGAGTTTGTTAGGTCTCTCCCTTGATTCAAGGATTTTTCTCCTGGGTCTACGGTTTTCTTTCCTCCTCAAAAACCTAACATGCTATCTTTCAATTCGATCTGTGAGCTTATACTGACTTTGATAAGCAAGGAGTCTGCATGTTTTAGGGTATTGGCAAAATTTTAAAGGTACCTATATTGAAAGAATTCTACTCTACAAACTAAAAACGGGACTTTTATAAAGACCGCTTACATAATTAGTTTCTGAAACAAAGACGGAAAACGATGCTGACTGAGCAGCTGTTGTCTCTGGGGTTGCCAAAGGTCTGCAGAGGAGGACGCAACCGTTGGCAAAATAGGTATGCCCATGACTGCATTCACTTGCGCGCATAAACAATTAGCTTACGCACGTGTCTGCATTAACTTATCACATGAAGACTTAGCTTGCACATGACTGCATTTGCTTACGCACATGAAGACTTAGCCTGCGCATGACAGCATTTACTTATGCACATGAAGACTTAGCTTTCGCATATGGCTGTATTTACTTACATACAAAGACATAGCTTGTGCATACGACTGAATATATATGAGAACGGATTTTACCCACATGATGTAGTGTCCATGCAATGAATCCATGACTTCGAAAAAGAGATGCAGTATATTTAGCAGCTTACACAACCCATCGGCTTTCCCAATAAATCCAAGTACGTAGCTACAAACATTTTGGTTTAAATTTTATTCCTATTTATCTTATTTTCTTTTAGATAATCATTATAGAGTGCAAGTCATATACTCGTGATACAAAACCAAATGTATTTTATCTAAAAGACCCGTTTCGAATTCCAAATTACCGCCGTGTTTCTTGATTACAGACTCATTTGCACAGGGTTAGCCTTGAGTTTGTGCAGAATATTCACGTGTTCCAGTCAAGGTCCGTCGAGTTTCAAAATGTTTGTATTGTTGAAGTTGTGAATTCTTTACTTTACTGTTGGTATTTGTGAATATTTAAACACTGATACGAGTCTGTAATCAAGGAACACAGCGGTAATTTGGAATTCGAAACTGGTCTGTTGCAGCTAGATATAGTTTGCTATTTTGTACGAAAATAGAGGAAATTACTGGAGCGGAAGACTTATGCGTCTTTGTTTGGTTCATGCCTAATTAAGGTGACTGCCTACTTTTGGAAATTGATTTAAGCTTTTTTAAAAATAATTTTCCGAATTGAAATTTAATGCTGATTCCAAATCTGGAAAGAAAAATAGCTCGTTTTCGAGATAATCAGCATTTAATGGAAGCCTACGCACGAGCTTTTGGAGTAAAAATTGCGCCACCGGAAGGGATTAGAAAAAAATTAAGATTAATAAGATAATAGTTATTTGCAGACTATATGATTGCACGAACGAAGGCTAGTCAATCCTTTTACAATAATACATGGATATTTTCGACAAAAAGACAGAGAGATACATTGATTTGTCATATTTTGTAGTTTCGGTGCTCTTAAAAAATCTCATAAAGTCGAACAAAAATCCCTACAAAAATCTATTTTTTCACGTGTTCCTGATTTAAACTTTTTCTAAAATGTTGATATAACCTAGATTTTTAGGAGTTTTTTCGAATGAGCTATCAAAAAATATAGAGTCCCGTGCAAAATGTGAGGGTTTTGCCCTGTTGAAGCTCAAAACGCGTATGGTTCTTCAATAAAATCTTGTAGATTTTTCAGCGGTTTTTGAGCGCGCGCACATCGTGGGCTCAAATCGAACGTTCAAAAGTAGGCAGCCACTTTAAGGGAATTCTTAGCTA
This sequence comes from Actinia tenebrosa, assembly GCF_029948245.1. Classification (NCBI taxonomy): domain Eukaryota; kingdom Metazoa; phylum Cnidaria; class Anthozoa; order Actiniaria; family Actiniidae; genus Actinia; species Actinia tenebrosa. The sequence continues at coordinate 5,781,029 of NW_028292576.1, forward strand.
TTTTACAATTATATAGTTGATAGCTATCTAACTATTACCTTTAAAGACCCATTGCCACTTACCGTGATGCATCACAATTTGTTTACATTTTGAATCGTGTCACCACTGAAAAAACAATTCTAACCTTTTGAATAAACTCTTAAAAGAATGTAAAAGAATCATTATTGTGCCTTAGTGCTATGTCGGAAAAGGATTTAATATGAAGTTATTATTCAATATATGAATCTTTGAATTTCATGGACCACGAAATTCATCTGTGACCGCGGTGCATCACGGTAAGTGGCAATGGGTCTTTAAGCGCCACATGGCTAGTAATCGTTACACGGAGATATGGCGTGCACTCTAATATGCTCTAACAAAAATGTTGATATCGTAATATTTTATATTATTGTTGTAAATCATTTTGACCTAATATAAATTACATATAATATATTAATCCTATTACTTTCAATAAACATTATCGATATATTTGTTTTTTATATACTATACACTATACACTATACACTTAAATACGATCATCCATCTTATCATATTTTATGTAGATGTTTAGTATCATTATTAATTTAGTTACTTATTAAATTGTCTGGTAGAAATGTCAAACTGTTCAAACTACTAAACAAGTTACGAATAGTATGCCTTCTGTTTCGTCATCGTCTACAAATATATTTTTTTAAATTCCTAATTTGTTTTCACTTTTTCTACAATTGGTACTTGGTGCTTACACTTAGCCATTTCGAGGTTAAGGAAAAGCACTAGGTCGAAATGATGTTGCAGTGCATTGTGGGACTGTTTGGGGGGGAATATTTCAAAGATGGCGTCTATTTCGTCTCCTATATAAAACAGTCCCCTGCACAGTGCAATCCAACGTCAACTCGACCCAGTTTTTTCTAAAGCCCCGTCTTCTTCTCAAACCTCTCCTATCAATCCCGTCCAAAAACACTGAAAAACAATATACACGTCCCGAAAATAGGAAATACAAATTTCACCCTCATAATAGAAATACGTACACAGTAAATACCACCCCAACTCTACAGTAACTGAAAAATTTTGATATTATACGAAATTTGCGTGAATTCTACCTATCCGCACAGTATTTTATACAATTATTGGTACGATAAATGATGTGGATTCGTAGAAAAAAGCTCTCAGCCAATTCGATCAAAGGCGAGGATAAAGTGTATAATGATAACAATAATATTAATACACGTTTGTACAAATAATTTAAAACCCCAAATCGACATGCCCGAAATTAGTTCGTGTATTATTAGACAGTTGACGTAGTTCCGGTTCCATATGTTATTTAAAACCGCTAAAATAAACTAAAAATGTGATTTTAAATCTTATTCTTTCCCTCTAGTAAGCAAAACATTCAAAAGCAAATCCTATTCTGAAGAAATAAAATCATTTTTGCTAGTACTTTTTGTTTTGAACCCTCGAATGAGGTCACCGAGTAGAGCAGTTTTCGTATGACTATGAAAAGCTCAGTGCCGTAAGCGTGCCGTGCCGTGATGCTTTCTAGAATTTTAATTGGCTGATTTTTTCACGCGCAATGTGATTGGTCTGGCATTGCCGTGACCTTGCCGTTACCGTGTCCACGCCTCGTTTATGCCGCTTGTTGAGGGTTTTTGATTAGATGGAGAGTAAATTCTCGTGCAATGTGATTGGTCTGGCGTATCGATCCCTTGCTGTGTCATGGCCGTGTTCGTGCCGTCAATTTTTCACAGTCATACGAAAACTGCACTATTTCATATGGCTGCGACGTCACAGCCGGTACCACTGAGACACCATTACGTACACGGAGGGGAAACCAGGACAAATCGTAGGCCCATTATATCGCGCGGATCATTGATCATCCAGTGAAAATATTCGCGCACGACACGGCGTATCCGTTAACGATCATACTCTAATCTCTAATTTTTCTATAGGGAGTCGGCGGTTAAAGCGCGATGTAACACGGAATATATCAAGAAAGAAACTAAAAAAACTACTTCAAAGAAGATACGTGATCGAATACTCTACATATAAATATTTAAAAAGTCAGAGAAAACATATCTTCAATTTCAATAAAAACAAAAACACTTGACAAGCTATCTAAACGTATACATACCCTAAATTGGCCAAATTCTGTTTTAACCTCAAAAGTTTGAAGTTGCTGCAAAATCTCTGTCCCGCCGGAAAAGAAAAAAAGAAAAGAAAAAAGGGGGGGAAAAAGTGATTGAAAAAGACCCACAGCGATCCCAATAATAATTTTTTCTACGCTAAACTCGAGTATGCTGGTTGTCGTCTCGGTGACTGGGACTGTGCTGTACTGAAGGGGAACCAGGTCTCGGTAACAATCTGACACTTTCTCGATTAGGATCCTTTTCATTATTAGGAATGGAAGCCGAATTATCATCCCCGAGTGTTGATTGGTCGGTTAGTCCACCAATGGAGTTCATGCTATTTATAGACCTAACAGATGCTGATTGGAAGTCAGTTGTCTCTGGGCTTAGGTGGTTGCTCTGGATCAGATGGTTGGCTCTGCTGTACACACTATTAGCTTGTTCACCAGCTTCCTCGACCTCGCGGGGTTCGCTTGTGGGAGACTGACAAAGACAAAATGGCCATCGATTTATCGTTCGCAGTACGATCAAAGTACGGGGACAGTACCTCGGTACACTGTACAAAGTCTTATTCAGTTTGGGGACACGAGTGTAAAACGTCTGCGCATGCCCAAAATTCTTATGCAAATTAGTCAAAATGTCTTCATGCTATAAACTGTACACGACTTTTAAAAATGGCCGCCAAACTCGGTTGGGACTAGGGACAATTGAATGGAAGCGAGGTAATCAATGCCTCATTAGTAAACAAAGTCTACTCACTAATTCGAGTTCTTTTAAGCGCCTTTTGAAGAAATGGGTGAATGACTTTGACACAAAATATCGTACTGAGTAGACTTTCCTTATGCAAACTCATAGTAAGTACTACTAAGTTCTTAGAAAACGTGCTGACACGCATGCGCAAACGTATTTCTCTACTGCATAGTTGGGGCGCGTGCGATAACACAAAAATCCCAGAATGCCATGAGATCCCGCACCTCCCAGAGTTCACTGCGGTTATGTAATCAGTAAACAGTCGGACTGGAAGGATGAAGCAAGGGCACTATAGGACACCGAATGTGGTTGGATTTCTATAGGTTTTTTTCCCTTTCGATTATGAGTTAACGTTATACTTGTTTACTTATCTTGTGTCCGTGTTCTGACTCTGTTTGTACTATACCAACTACAACGCGACCGCGCGATGCTCCTTACGTCAGTAATATTCAACCGTCCAGAGTTAATATGGTTAATCAAATTCACCTTAAGTTCCACAACCATATTAACTCTGGACGGTTGAATATTACTGACGTAAGGAGCATCGCGCGGTCGCGTTGTAGTTGGTATAGTACAAACAGAGTCAAGTACGGAACGGCCGTTAAAGAAGTAACGCTTATAGGCTATTCAAACCGTTTAACCTTTGGAATGAAAACGTCTGCATTACAACAGCGAACGAAGGAACACGGACGCAAGATAAGTAAACAAGTAAAACGTTAATTCATAATCGAAAGGGAAAAAAACCTATAGAAATCCAACCACATTCGGTGTCCTTATTATTACTGTTGTACCTTTTGTAGAGGATAATTCTATTTTAATTTTATTTTACATATATACATATATTTATTTCATTGTTTACATCCATATTTTTATATTAGCATCATGTAATTTTAATTTTTAGTTTAGGTTATTTATAACTTGGAGATATTAGCATGTACTTGCTATCTTGTAATTCAAGTATAAATAAAGTTATTGTATTGTATTGTATTGTCCTAGTGCCCTTGGATGAAGACAAACAAATAAAGAGAAAGCTTTCTTTCATCGATACTATAAGTATGATATTTTTTATTGTTTTAAAACTTACCAATGGACCAATGGTTTCCTCGAGGGGCTCATGAGGTTCAGAATTCCTGTAGGATTGATGATAATATTACATTAATAGGAACTCCCTGTCCTATTAGCTGCCTAACTCGTTTAGCTCTCTCTCTCTCTCTCTAAGTAGCTTTTTTATATCTTTGTTTAGTCATCTATTTCGTTGTTATTGCTGTGGTTGTTCTTGTAATCAATAATATGCTGAATGAATGCCATTTTAAACCTGTGGAAGGATGATCTAGACTAAGGAACAAACACTGCCATTCATATACTGTCAACCAGAGTATTCTATTGCTTGGTCTGAATCAACTTATAATAAATAATATCAAATAATCATTATAATTACTAATTATAGTAAATATAATGTTATTTAATTTATTAATCTTATCATAAGCCCTAATGCAAGCTCAGCTCCCAGTGGAAGGCAAACTACAGTACTCTCCAATGGTCAATCACCCATACTGAAATACGATTTACTTAAGCTTTCTTTTTTCTTCTTCTATTTGGTAAAAAATCTGGACTGAAAATGCTATCGATCTGTCGGCAACACTTTATTCTAGGGACTGTGTAGCCAACCCGGGGGGGGGGGGGGGGGGGGGGGGATGCTCCCCTATATTTGCTATACGGGTATGTGCCGCCCTATAGGGTAGGGTTTTTCGACTTTTGGGTCTGGGGTAGGGTATCATTTTTTGATATTCTGTCTGGGATAGGGTATCATATTTGTCTGGGATAGGGTTAAGATTTGGTCGTTTTTGTCTGGCGAATAGGCTACGCTTTCTGCCGGCACAAAGACAATAAAAACGTTAGTAAATATTGATTGCAATCTATTGAATAACCGTCTTTTCCGTCTTTTAGTCCGGGATAGGGTGTACAATTCTTACTTTTAGTCTGGGCTAGGGTACATGTAAAATCAAAATTTTAGGTCTGGGATAGGGTCAGGGTTTTGAATTCCTGGTGGCAAACCCCCCCGGGTAGCCAACTGGTTCAGACGTTTTCTCGATCTAGCTGACCTGGAGCTAGCCTGTAATATCTTTAAAAATATTTAAACAGTAAAGGTGCCAGTGGGAACGGCCCACACTTGGCTTAAAGAATATGAAATAACAAAAGACATGGTGGACTTTTGACACATTCATCCAACATGGCAGCTGTGGAAATCATTAATATGAATACATAAGATTACCTGTAACATTTCTTGATTAGCACTATTATCATGATCATGAGTAGAAACACACCAACAATACAACCAACACTAATACCAACAACTTTTCCTGTTGTTAAGCTCTCATTTGGCTCTAATTGAACCTCAACTTTGGCTGCATCTTTTGTTTTGAAAAAAAAAAAAGTAAAATGTATATATATATATATACAGCTATACAATTTTTTTTAGCTAAAAATGCATTTTTTTACAAAATATATTTATATAGTTATGATATAATATATTTTCATTGAAAGAAATACTAGAAAACAGATTAATAAGATGCAGGGATGTAAGCTTGTTTAGTTTTAACATATATTGTACATCTCGCTAGAATTGGAAATTAATCAAGGGGATAGAATGGGGTGAACTTTTATTTTGAATGTAAATATGTGTGTGGTTGTTAAGTGAGAATCCAATCTGTGTGTTGTTAGCTGTGTCCAGCTTGCATCAGCTGAGAGGTTGTTTCAGGATTCAATCTGTGAATTAACTATGCCCTGACTTTGATCAGCCAAGAGGCTGTTTCACGGTTCAATCTGTGGTTTAGCCATGCCCTGACTTAGATCAGCCCAGAGGTTGTTTCACTGGGTTCAATCTGTGAGTTAGTCATGCGCTGACTTACAGTAGATCAACCAAGAAGTTGTTTCAGGTTCAATCTGTGAGTTAGCTTAGCTGTGCTCTGACTTTTATTAGCTCAGAGGTTAATTGTGTCAGCTGAGATATCAATAAAAATTCAAACTAAGAATTGATGTTGATATGACTTTCATACCAGGTGGTGACGGCAATATTGTTTGGTTTCTGCTTGTTGGGCTACAACCCACACTGTTGCAGTAATCTGCTTTAACATGATACGTTGTATTATTCTTGAGGTAGGAAAATGTAGTGTTGTACTGCAGCTGTTGATCTGGTAATAACTCCCTCACTGTCTTATTCATACATAGATGTTCATATTCATAGCAGAATACCCTGATTTGTTTAACCTTGCCGTTCCACTTCTCTTTGTTGGGAATCTACAAATTTGAATTCAGTTAAAGTCATATTTTAATATAATCAAAAATCACATTTTTATCACTGGACATTACGCTGTTCAACCTATACTAGGAGCTGTAGAGTGGATTTCGGATTGGGAGCCTAATCATTTCAAAATTATTGATCAGGGAAAGGAGGGAATTGAGGGGGAGAGGGGGTGAGGGTTAATGCCCCTTGAGCTCTGCTGCAACTGCAAAATACTTTTTTGGTTTGTAGAAATAAGATGAAACATTTTACCTTAAAAACCACGGTGACATTTCTTGTTTGATGATCTACTTTTCTTTCAAACCAGTTTTGAAATCTCACTTGGTCTTGAGGTTCTGATAAATTTGAAGCAACAAAAACATGATTCCATTTTTTAAAATTTCTTTTATAAATAAATATGTCATTCGATCTTACATGTATATCATTGTCATCAATTTTCATTAATGCATTTGCTTATTTAGTCTTTTATTTACATTGAAAGATCCATCGATCCACCTATCCATCCATCCATTCATCTGCCCACTTTTCCATCCATCCACCCACCCACCCATCCAACAACCCACCCACCCATCCATAATTATTTAACTTACCTTCTTCTAGTGTCGTGGCAATGGCTGGTCCTGCAGCAAGACTTTTCTTTTGTGTGCAAGATAATGCACATTTTAGGTATGCATGATATTTCTGGTATGGCAACAAGGACTTTATCTCAAATTCATAAAGTCCTTCATTTACAAATTTATGCTCGAACTGAAAAAAAAGTTTTTCAATTTAGATAGAAGACAAGAAAGAAGAATTTCAGTAAACCAATGCTACAAAGCAATTTCTGAGGTATGTCTGCACATGTAATGCCTATAGTGCAGAGAGGTACTGCATGTCTGTGTTAAATAAATACAGATGTTCCAATAGAAGGTGGCTACAGGTAATTGCTGGGTAGTAAACTAATCACTGCTGGCTATTTCATGATCAAATGGAAAATCATCAACAATTATTAACCTAGAAGTAGTACAGAACTAAATCTTCACTGATATAACAATTACCAAATATAAAAAGGAAACTTGTAAAGTGCAAAAGATATGTAACTCCATTATACTGACTTTTTAGATATTTTACACCTTAATCCCTCAAACTAAGAGAAGGACAACAAGATCAAACTCACATCTGTGCAAATGAATGATTGTGTGTCAAATGATCATATGATCACTAAATAACCTCCCTTATTGTAAATAACTGAAATTTGCAATCCCTAGATTCATATTATCAATAGTATATTTTAGTCAATGAGCCTATTTTCTCATTTTGTAGTTCCAGAAATTATGCATACCCACACCAAAGAGCAAAATTTGGAATTTCAGCAGAGTGGGGGTCAGAGAAAGAACAAGGATAAGTATAAGGATAATTTATTTTACGTCAACAACCCAGGGAGTGGTTGCCATGCCAATTTTCCGAGGCAGGGGCTCATGTTAAAAGTGCATGACAACACCACAGATTACATATATGATGAATCATATGTATAATCCGTGATTACAGATTATAGAGTTTGTATGGAAAAAGTTTGTATGGAAGAAAGTTTGTATGGAAGAAAGTTTGAATTTCCAGAGGGGGGGGGGGGAGGGGGGGGGGGGGTTCTTATAAACATTTCCTCATTGAGGGGATTATGGATAATTTTTGGAACTATCTCAACTATGCTTATGCTTATATACCTTTTTTTCAGGACTTTCTGCCCTAAAATATGTAATAAAATAGCACAGGAGTTTTCCACCAGATTTACCCATATCAGTTGGTACAGACCAATGAAGCTTCAACGTTCCCTTCCCAAATGGTGTCAGCTTTAACCCAGTAGGTTTAGAACACTGAACTGAAAGAAGGTATTAATATAATATGATATATTCACTGATATCTCAGAATGGTCTATTTTGCAAATTAACGATTGCAAATCATCTCTGGCCACTAAAGAAGCAGAGCTCCAGTCATCTGCTGCTATTTTAAAAAGTCATGCCAGTATTGGTATTAATAGTGAATGTAGTTGTTACATTCACTTTACAATGTCAAATAGCAACAGTCACTCAACCAACATAATATTTTTTAGGAAGCATTCATAGGGTTGAGTTGGAGGAATCCCTATGAACAGTAATGTAAAATCTTTAGCACCCCTTACTTATGTCTGCATAAAAAGTGACCCTGTTGAATTGTTGATCGATGATCGCCCTTTTTTGACTGAGTAGAAATTTAATGGCCATCCCCTGTACTACAGCCCACTCCCCTTCTAAAGAATGAAGGGTCCCTTAGGAGAAGGAACCATGGAAACAGCATAAAGGCAAGGGCGGATCCAGGGGGAAGGGGGGCTGAAGTCCCCCTTCAGCAGAAAAAAACAAAACAAAACTGAAGAATTTTTTATTATAGAGGTTTCCAAATATCAAAGTATGTGTTTAAATAGAAAACCAAAACGATCAAATTGTGTTAAAATAAAACATTTTTGCAAAAAGTCAGTCCAGGATTGGACACCATGCCTCGATTCACCATTTTTAATTACTTGGGATCCCTGTGGTAGCCTGTGGCGGGAAACCTTTCACCTTTAGCCCCCCCCTCCCCCCCTAAATTTTTGGCTGGATCTGCCCTTGAGAGGAGGAAAAGAAACCATGGGAACAGGGTGGATAAGGGGAGAAGAGGAAGTGAGAATTTTACAATATTAAAAAAACGAAATAAAATAAAATACATACTCTCCATATTAAACAGACATCTTCGAATCACAGGTGGGCCATTATCTGGTTTGACATATAAAATGAATGAACTCTCCTCAGGGAAATTTATATTTAGAGCCTTCCCAATGTCACAGCTGTATTCAGATTTTTGTTCTGTCACATTTACAGCGCACCCAAGATGGTAATTGATGCTTGTATTCACACAATTGTAATAAATATTCTTGCAGAAGTACACAGAAAATTTATTGGGTAATTTACTAGCTTTAGTTGGTGAGAACTTCCATAAAATTGTTACTGACTTTGTTCCAACTGGTTTACAACTTGGGTCCATAACACCACCTAGAAAAGAAAAACAATAGTGTAAATTTTCTGTGCTCCGTTCAATTACTTTTATAGAATATTTTACCCCTTGGTTCCCAAGGATGGCACTTTGAAGTGGTGTAAACACAAAAAGAAAAAAATCCAATAAATTGTAAAGTTGACTGCTCATATGCAAATGGTGTCATCAATCATACTGATTGTTAACTTTTAAGGTTGGGTGACTTTGTAATAGGCCTGAAGCAAGATGACGTTTTACCCCTGTCTCTAGACCATAATCCTTTTGACACTGCGATTGTTCTTTTATCATGACTATTGTTCTTGTGTCCTAAAAGCAATCAAAAATTTTAATATGAAAGAATTTTATAAACTATTATGGTCTAGAGTCGGGTGTAAAACGTCATCTCGCTTCAGGCTTATTGGTATTATATTCCCGTTCAAAAATTCATTTTCCCCTACAATTTGGCAAAAAACCTAAAATATTGGCTTTGTTATTCCAGCTATGTGTTTGGACGTCATGCAGTAATATTGTTCCTAAATTTTGATTGGTTCAGCCATTGAATGGCTTCTTCAATGTGACATTACAGAGAGAAAACACTCTAATAACCCGAAGAAGAAGAAAAAGATTAAGTGTTTGCGGTAAAAAGGAGTGTTCACGGTTTGAGATCCTCACTGTTACGTTTTTTTTTTCTAACTTTCTTTTTTTTTAAACTCACGAATTGCTTTTGACCTCAAGTAAATTTGATGAAATTAAATGTTGATAATACTCTTAAAATTGACAGACCTGATTTATTTAGTTGCTATTGATAACAATTTTTTGATTTCTACCAGGTGTTTATCATGTCATGAAGTATACTATATGCTGAATTTTAGCAAAGGATAACAAGGGGGGGACACAAGTGAATTTTTGGGGGGATGGCATGACAAGAGAAGCTCAGGTTTAATACTGGTTCACTCTGAAATTTGGGGAGTGAGACGGATAACATATCTGGTGGCAGGGAAGGGGGCACAAGAGAAATTTGGGATTTCTTTTCTGTTCTGTTTGTTATTTATAATTCCTTTACCCTTTCGTGAATGGTTACGTCCCGTTCCGAACTAGTTGAGATAATGTTTTACTTTTCAAAAAATCAGTCATCAGCTCTGATTTACGAGTGATTCTAACACTTCTACGATTTTTTGATTGACATTTTGCGATAAGAAAAACATTTGCGCTCTTTCGAGTGCGGACAAGCGAGGTCTAGTCGCCATTGAAATTAGTAAAATTTTAGTCAAGACAAAACTTGTCGAGCCGAAATTTGGTGCTTTCCTACTTTTTTGTCAATGCAGTGCGATGAGGCCTTTGTTCTATTATGATTCTTCGTTATGTTAATAATAAACGGTATCTATCTTTGGTTAGATAAGTGAATAACTTCATAAGTTCTTATAACATAGCAAGCGTGACCATTACAAGTTTTCATTTTGCAGCACGTGTCGAAAGTTACTAGAGTGTAAATACATGTAGATAAAAAACAATGCACTTAGTTAAAATCTATAAAGAAAACAGGCAAGTGAACATCCTTGTGATATCCTTTACTGATATCCTTTACTGATAATCGAACGAGTTGTTTTGTTTTTCATAACTTTTAGTTAGTTGAACTCGTATAAAATTTCATGTTGCAATTGGGTCGCGATCGGACGAGTGGTTTTAAAAATGTGGGTCAGAGTTGAAAACTCTTTGCCAGAATGAACTCGAAATCTATACCGCGTAGAAAAAAGCTGGATACAGCAACGGATTAACTACCCAAAGTCGAGGTTTACAATGCGTGTACCTTATGGCCATTCGTCTTTTTGATAAAATTGAATTATCGATTTATTAAATTTGGCCCCAATTTTCGATGTTTTTATTAATTAAAATTAAACTTTGAATTCCATTTTTTCAATTTTCGAGTTGTCGTTTAAATAGTTGAAGAAATTGACAGACACAGAGAGAAAAATCCCACACCTTATGGCCATTTAAGGTTTTAGCAAATCAAATTGTTAACTTTTTAGTTTTTGAATTCATTTTTCATTTTTTGCGCTAAAAAGACTATCGTTCCGATCATCACCCTCCCATTTTACCCGCTTCAACATAACCAAAATCAAAAATTGAGGTAGAATACATAAATTGAAACTACTATTTTTTCAACTTGATAAACTTTGATGCACATACAGACAGATGCATATCAGCCAATCAAAAGCGTAGCATTCATAACCAGGCGGCCGACACAAAGGTAGAACAACAAGCCTAAGAGGTGCGTCTAAGGCACCGCGGCGTCAACATGCATAGTGCTGTGTTGATGTTTCGGATCGAAGGGCATTGTATTTGCCTCTAACGTTGCATCTATGATCGATATGGCTGTTCTTAAACCTTGGGGAGTACAGCCAACGGTCCCCTAATTGCCAGCAAAACTTAACACCTAGTGATTTTCACATAAATATCAAAACAAATGAAATCTGCGTTCCTAAATCAGTTAAAGAACTGATTCCACCAATCAGAGACAAGCGTTCTCACGCCTGAAATGGACAAAGTATTAGTGAATACAAGACTGTAGATTTTACTGTAAGAGGAGACAAAAGAAAGCTTACTCCGCTTAACAGGAAAATTACACAAAAACAGAAAGCAAAAAACTATATTTCAAAGACATATAAATTAATATTAATCGGTAGATACCCCCCTCCCCCCCCCCCCCCCCCCCCGACGCTCCCGCCGTTGTTTGTTTTCACGTGCAGAAACTTTGTTTGTGATATCAAGCGATAGCTTTGCGGCCTATGATCGATTGGATGTGAGCCAACACTGTGAAAGCTTATTTCGGCAAATAAAGGTGAAGAAATCAAGTCTGTCATTTAAGATGTTTTTGACAGCAATTGACACACCTGGTATAATCATATGGTCTTTAGACCAGTCAGTACGACCTTATCTCATGAAGAGAAGATTTACGTGAAGAGAAGATTTACGTGAAGAGAAAATTACGAAGGTAGGTCGCTTTAGAACGAACTTTTTTTATTATTTCACTGCTTCCTTCATTGCTCACTTGTCAATTAACAAATTTCTCAGGTATTTTCTGGAACCCTGACAGGAAGATGTCGGTTTACTTACACAGAGACGAGAAAAGAGTATGTCTTAGAACGCAAGATCTGACAACTGAAAGAATAAAGCTTATTTTTCAGGTAAGCTATTTATATTTTATACGTGTAAGTTCTTTATCCTCAAAATGTTTATTCATTTATAGAAATGCGCCATAAGTTCCCATACGTTTGTGAATAACTAATGTCTATTTGGCATACTTATATTTTAAGATTAAACTATTCGGATCGATCGGTAAAATGATAACTTTAAGGACGCATAAGCCTGAGAAAAGTACTTTCACTTTTAGGAGAATCATTTTAATCCTACTTGGCCGTACTTGAACAAACAATTATTCCTGTATTCAAAACTGTTGGTTTAGTAATTTCATGTTCTCCTCTTGTTCACTTAAATCCGCTAACAACTTGTTAACTCTAAAGGAATGTTCTCACGGAAAACTATTCAGTGATGTTTAATTTTTAGTTTATTTTTTAAACGACGATATCCTGTCAATTTACACTTTTGACATGTTGATTAACAGACATGGGGTTTTTCATATTACCCCCCCCCCCCCCCCCTTTGGCGCCAATGGAAAGCGCAAACATATTCCTCCACCATCCACCACCATCGGCCGACTAACTAGTATACAGCTTAGGGGCATAGACAGGAGGGCCCAGCACACCCCATCCTTTTGTAATTTTTTAGCGCAATTTAGAGCAATGAGATTGGGTTATCGCGAGTGACAGTTTAAAAGTGTTACAAATTTTAGTGAATATTTGCCATTTGTAGAAAAGGAATGATAAATGACATCAAAACAATGTTCTCGCTGTAGCCCGACTTTAACTTTTATGATTTTCTGTCCGTTGGTCTGTCTATCCATTCATTCATATTTATTTATTGATTGACTAATTCATTCATACATTCATTCATTTAATTTTATTATCTATCTTATTTATTTAAATAATTGATTAATTAATTTATTAATAGATTATTTATTTATTTATATTTATTATTTATTTCTCTTTATTTCTTTATTTGTTTGTTGATTGATTGATTGATTTTATATTGGTAACTGTATATGTACGACGTACAGCATTCTCCGTCTGTCAATAAGTGAATAGACCCCTTTCAGTTCTATTGTTATAGTTCTATTGTGAGTGGGACTGACATTGCTAATTGATAATAACTTTTTCCCTCTAGGTCAGTCCTGAAACTGTTTACTTGAAGGAAGAGTTTAGTGATCTGGTAATAATTCCAGACATAGATGGAAGTTTTCAGCTGGCCGGTTTACAGGATGGTCATTGCTATGATGTTGAGGGTTCACCGCTACAGTCGAGTACCACCTCTAGACTTTGGTCATCAACATCATCACCTGTTACAGCAACTTCTGCCCCTGTCTCCAACAGTCTTGCACTTTCTTACAGTCCAGCATTTTCTTCAGTACTGGCATCTGGTAGTGGACATGCCAAACGCAATCTATCATTTTCCCTAAAGGTCGTTCTGGCCAAAATGACACATAACGGAGCAAAGGTGGAGTTTATCGAAGAAGACCAAACATTCGTCACCTTGACTGAAGCAACCGCAAATGTGCCACACATAACAGCAATCGTGAAAGATGCTTTTAACAAGCCAGATATAGTCTTGGTAACTTCCAACGGGCTAGCTGTCAAAGATTCATCTGGGACCCAAGGTAAGAGTGCAGGAAAACGTTTATCGGATATCGAGCTACTTTTATTTCTAATACAGTTTACATGCATATGGAAAAAACGATATTATACTTGAGCTTACAAATATTGAATTGCGTGTCTTCGTGTTCTTTGTAATTGTTTTGCTAAGCCAAAATTTTTAATCTGTTTTTTAAAGGGTTAATGTTTTGGAAAGTTCCAAGCCGAAAAATTTATGCCATACGAAAAGAGGAAGCAAAAGGCACGACTGTGAGACCCAAGAGAAAACATAAAGAATGTGAATATAATAATGAAGATGACCTAGATTTCCTAAAGAGCCAAATTGTTGAGCTTGGAAGAGTTGTCCAGGGAATGTCTGTTAAACTCGATGAAATGCACCAGTTAACCGTGTCAAAAGGCGAGGGCATGAAAGCAGCAATTGATCAGTTCCTAAAGTGCAAGATATGTCTGTCGTCACCAGCACAAGCACCGTGTGTGTCATCATGCTGTGAAATAGTAATTGGATGTGCAACTTGCTTAGATAGGTGGCTGGAAGAGGATGAAGAGAGAGGATGCCCTTGCTGCAGAGCAGCAAGGTTTGACTTCAAACCAGTCAAACTCAGGGGTGTGGACACTATCGTACAAGCTATTTATTAATAAACTTTTATTAAGGAACACAATGATAAGCTAACATAACCACTAAAAAGTATTTGTTGTTCATATCATATTAGCCATTAGGTGATTTAGCCCTAATAGCTGCCAGTTGAGTTTTGGTGGACTTTATTTTTTTGCTAAGAAAACGAAATTAAAAGATTAAGAAAAACAAGTGTTAGTCAACATCAACGAGTGCCAAGTCAGAAGACAAAGAATGACATCTTAGCAATTTATATTATTACCCATTTAAAGGTGGAAAATAGTTGGCGCCAGTTGAGTTTTGGTGAACTTCCCGTTTTCACGAAAAGTGAAAAGACCAAGAAAAAAGGTCAAGCTACATATTATTGTGTTTTGTTATGTTAAAAAACCACGGTCATAAAAACTCGATTGCAATATAAGTCATTTGATTGACGTGTAACACACTGTGGGTAGAACTCAAATACTATTAAGACTTTCAGTAAGATAATGACTAGGATAATTATATCCAACTCTCTAGTTTACGCTTATGCTTGTGCAGCAAGCGATTGTGATAAAGTAATATAATAAATTAAAGCTCGTTGAAATAAAGAAGGATTTCCATTTACTAGTTGATTAAATATTGCTTCATATGAAGCAATATTTTGGAGAAGCAGTTGCTCCCTCTGCGTCGACAGCTCCTGATTTCCTTGTAAAGGATCCAGACCAAAACTGCCAAATCTTGTGAGATTTCCTCCATTACCTTCATAGATCTGTGCTGCAGTCAACCCATCAGGGACCTGTTCTTCTGTCAAATTTGCAGTTCCATTATTTGCCTTCATCATTTCAATAGGTGTTTTCCTTTTCCCGCCTTCATTATACAAAAAAGATATGAAAAAATCTTAATGGCATCAGAATTGTTTCGGGAAATTAAAATTCCACGTAAAACAACTGTCTTACTTGCAGGTCTGCAGTTCCATGACTGAATTAGACGATTGATTCCAACTTGAACCACGTGGGTTGTAAATGTAGAAACGCAGAACTTTGTGCACTCATCGTCCATTCGCAATTGCCCAGCCTCCACCATATTGTTTAGACAGCTCTTTACTGGGTAGTTAGCTCGTTGGTTGACCTCGCTCCAAAATCTTTCAACTGGAAGATTCTTTCAGGGAAGAATTTTGAGAGTTAATTTCAGTTATCATATTCG
The DNA here is from genome assembly GCF_029948245.1 of Actinia tenebrosa. Taxonomy (NCBI): domain Eukaryota; kingdom Metazoa; phylum Cnidaria; class Anthozoa; order Actiniaria; family Actiniidae; genus Actinia; species Actinia tenebrosa. The sequence goes on from NW_028292576.1 coordinate 5,796,761, forward strand.
TCCACAGTATTAAATTAGATAATATTTTCTTGAAGATTATAAGCGATGGCATTCGTACCTTTTTTGAAGTCGTTCGTCGATGTGGATCTTTAGTTGGGTCATTTCTAAGAGGAGCAAGCAATTCTTGCATCCCCAACGATAGGTAAAATTCGCGCCCTTGATCTGTTCTTAGTTGATCCCAAAGACCATACTTCATTACGACAGACCTAAGGATTGGAGTTAAACAAATATTAGAATAGAATAAATAGATTGCATTAAAATTCGAAATTTCGTAAAACACATACGAATTGGGACGGGTTTTTAAAAGTCGTTATAGCATGGGCTACATTTGTATCAGTAATGTAGTGAGGGCCTCTTGGATCCCTTAACGTTGAATAGATTACCGCTGGCCGTCATTAGGCTCAGCCATGACTCGGCTACCGCTGACCAGTGAATGCTAGGTCGGCCATCTTGGATTGTCTGTTTTGCTCATTCGTGAGTAACAGGACTCTTTTCATTGTTAAGTCAGTCTCCTGTAATGTTAATCGATTATCAATTATCATCGTTCACTCGTAATTTACCATTATACCCCATTGTATTTCATAGGACTTGACATCGTCATCTTCAAACAAGTATTGCTTCATAACAAGGTCACATCTAAAATGATGAAGCACTCGAAAGTAGTGATGGTTTTACTCGAAAGTTTATATTACTTAAACCATCACTGCACAGTCACTGTAATAACTGTTTATATTTAATATTTATTTATATATCTTTCTATAAAATCTAGGATACTTGTAAATATAAACAATTATGATTTCTTATATTCATTTCTATTTAAAGTGTGTAAATAAATTGAATTGAATTGAAGGAAAAAATATTTAGAATTCTGCAAACCATAGGACCATGTTCAAGTAAACCACTAGTACCTGTACACATTTTCATAGATGGCAATGTTGTTTTTCACTGGCATTGTGCAAAATCCAACTACCATCAGGGAATATCCGTCAATAGCACACACGTGTGTCACTCCATAGTCAACCAGCTTCTCATTCTGGTCACAGTGTAGTTTGTGTCCAAAATAAAGAGCTTTATATGGAACAGGATTACGTAATCTTGCTGTGTCGTTAGCTCGAGCTCTGTGGTAATGTGGAGCAATTTCCCTCGCTGTTTCCGATAACCGTCTTTGGCTAACGCGAACGCCATTTGATTGAAAATAACCTTTTAGCATTTTCCTTCCATAGGTTGGACCCAACTAAAAATGAAGTTCAACATGCCAATTTAGAAACGAAAGAGTTGAGAAAGAAATATTACAGTTCTAGATTTACTATACCTCTGATATTGCAACCGAAACGGCTTCTTTCAGGTGCTGTTTCCCAAGTCCAGATCTGTAGTGAATCTCCTTTTGATTGCAAAAGCGTCGCACCGACCGCTCGCTTAATCCCCTCGTGTTGGGAAGCAATTCGTTAAGCACCTTACTAATTTCCTTGTATGATTTTCCCTCAACTACAAGCGTTCGGATGAATTCAGGATCAAATCTTTCCATGATACGTATGTCCCCCTACCTGGAGTCATGTACTTTCAGAAAGGAAAATTATAAAAACAGTACTCTTGCGGTCATACCGTTTTGGTAGCTCGCTTATGTATGCTACGCCTGTGATTGGATAAATGAAACAGGAAGTGTATACTTGGCGCCATTTTAATGACCGGCAGTTGTCTGCATTCAACAAAGATTAACGTGGGAGAAAAATAGCATTTCATTCCTCTTCATTTAACTTTGTTTAAATTTGGGATTTTAAAATTGGGAATCGATCGGAACGATAGTCTTTTTAGCGCAAAAAATGAAAAATGAATTCAAAAACTAAAAAGTTAACAATTTAATTTGCTAAAACCTTAAATGGCCATAAGGTGTGGGATTTTTCTCTCTGTGTCTGTCAATTTCTTCAACTATTTAAACGACAACTCGAAAATTGAAAAAATGGAATTCAAAGTTTAATTTTAAACAATAAAAAAATCGAAAATTGGGGCCAATTTTAATAAATCGATAATTCAATTTTATCAAAAAGACGAATGGCCATAAGGTACACGCATTGTTTACGAAGAGTTGAGCTTACATTTCGCTTTCACATTAAGCTAAATACTTAGATCGATTCACTATGCACCTCGATCGATTTCACTTAGGCTATTCTATCGCCTTTTCATCGCTTCAAAAGGGTTTCAGTCGAAATATAGTACGCTTTTTGAGCGATTGAATCTTTAGAAATTTTATATTACATAAGATTACTTACCGAGAACAGAGAAAGGTGATAAAATTAAAGCGAAAATAAAGATTGAGGCCGCCATCACGTTTATTTTTCTACTGAGCAAGGCATAAGCATAATTTCTGTGTATAACGAATCGAACGAGCGCAGGTGAATAGGCTAAACCGACCAATCACAGACTTCTATTTTTGTATTGTATTTTTGACAGCTAGATGTATTTTTATTTTCTTTCTTACTTTTCTTTTCTTCTTAATTTTTTCAACTCAAATTCTGAACCTTTATCCCTTTACCACATTGTTTTTCATCATTCCCTTCTTTTTTTTTGAAAATTTCGGGGAAATTTCTTGTAAGAAATCGTTCATAATCAATTTCCTCTTCGGTTTCTTGTTTCCATAGAAACTGAATGGGTTCTTTAAAATAACAAAGCTAGTCTTAAAATAATGGATCATAAAATAAAAGATAGAGTGAAAATAATAAGAAGTCTTCTTTTTCTGTTCCAATGATAACTTTATTATGAGTATTTAAGCTTTTAAGAGTAGATGTCAGCAAAAATCAAACAAAATCGAAATTTTCTGGCAACAGTCAAAAATCGATTTCGCTTATATTCAAGTATAAGGTAGACATATAGCCAAAACAAATCGTGGTATACTTCGTTTTTAGAAATATGGCTTTATTTCCGAGAAAAACGAGGAAAACCAATTTGTGCATAATTGACCCTCTGAGAGAGCCAAAATATCATCCAACTTCGAGTGCCTCGCGTGCCTTGACAAAAATATGTATGGACTTGAGTATTGAAAAACTTTTTTTAACATGGTCTTGGTTTTAAATCTGTGAAATTTTATTATTTTCCAATAAATCTATGTTGGCGAAAAATTTTTTATTACCAAGTTACTTTGATAAGTCATCAAATATAAAGAACTTTCAAAAAATATTTAAACCATGTGCTATATAAAATAAATCGTCGATATTTAGAATTTGAGAAGTTAAAACAATGTTCTAATCGTGAGTAAAGTGATTGTTTTGGGTATTTTGTTCTGCGACGAGTAATGGAGATTTAAAATTGGAGAAATTTCGAAGAAAAAGCGGCCGTTCGGTACGATCAAATAAATTTAAAATATTTCCTTAAAGAGCAAAATATTTAAAAAAATGCAAACTACTAGCTTGAAATACTATAAAACTACATAGTTTGAAAAGATGGATTAATAAAATTAAAATTATCCACAATAAAGGAGCATTTTTTCAGAGTCAAGTGCTTTTACTAACAACAACAGCGTTGCGTTACCCAAAGTTCGTGAACGCGCGGCATTCTAAAAGAAGTGGGTGTGGCCTTTGATGCTACCGCGTCACACCTTTACATGTCACGTTCGTATTGACAAAGACGAATTCTCCTGAAAATATCCTCATACGTTCTAGCTTCTTTAGAAGTAGGCTTTATTGGACCATAAAGGATATTAATATACAGTCATTATCAATCATTACGCTTTAAAAAAATAAAATATGAAAGTAAAATCCGTATATCGCTGGCTCATAAACGATTTTTAGAACAGTCACCATTAAACGTATTCGTAAAGTAGAGCAATTTTCTCCAACTTTAAACCCTTATTACTCGTCGCAGATCAAAATACCCAAAACAATCACTTTACTCACGATTAGAACATTATTTTAACTTCTCAATTTCTAAATATCGACCTTTTATTTTATATAGCACATGGTTTAAATATTTTTTGAAAGTTCTTTATATTTGATGACGTGTCAAAGTAACTTGGTAATAAAAAATTTTTCGCCAACATAAATTTATTGGAAAATAATAACATTTCCCAGATTTAAAGCCAAGACAATGTTAAAAAAAGTTTTTCAACAATCAAGTCCATACACATTTTTGCAAAGACACGCGAGGCACTCGAAGTTGGATGATATTTTGGCTCTCTCAGAGGGTCAATTATGCACAAATTGGTTTTCCTCGTTTTTCTCGGAAATAAAGCGATATTTTGGCAAATGAAGTATACCACGGTTTATATCGCATCAAGGTCTTCCTAATACTAAAATATGAGCAAATTCGATTTTTCGACTGTTGCCGGCGTATGTTCGATTTTTGCTGACATCCTCTCTTAAGTCGTAAGCTTTTCTTTTTCCTAGTGTATAGGCCGATCTTTGTTTACGGTTTTTTCCTCATTAGCATAAAAGATTTCAAGCTACAAGCAAACCGACTCCAGAAATCGAAAGAGAATGTCTTATTTAGTAACCGAAAGTTGAGAGTAATTTGTTCATTATTTTGGGAGTAAATTTTTTTTTGAAAGCAGTATGATTTACAAAGAAATGTATGGTCGTGTGGCAAGTTTCCAGACACCATACATAATTCTTTGCAATTTATAGTGTTTTCAAAAAAAATTTACTCCCAAAATAATGAACACATTACTCTCAAATTTTCAGTAGTTACTAAATAAGACATTCTCTTTCGATTTCTGGAATCGATTTGCTTGTAGCTTAAAATATTTTTTATGCTAATGAGGAAAAAACGTAAACAAAGACCGGCCTATATGCCAGCACCCTGCACTGTTCTTACGTTTACATAAGTTTTCCGCTGGGCGTTCTCCGCTGGTAAATTTTTTCATGGGATATAGATTTAAACTGTAATAAATTTTGAAATCTCACAGAGTGGAATGGCTAATATTAAAGCGAGAAATCACTGTCGTTACTTGTGTATCAAATAATGAATGTTCTAATAAAATTAGAAAAACGTGGATGAAACAAAAAAGTAGTAAATTAACGTTCTTTACATGAATAAAAAGAAAATAAAAATACTTTAAAATATTTTGAAATTATACATAAGTCCAGCATAGCTTTCAAGAGGTTATAATAATAATAATAATAAATAATCTTTATTGAGGTTATCGCTGTCACCATAAGGTGATTTACAAGAGAGACCTCTAAAATAAATATATAACAAAAAAGAAAAATGAAGACTAAAATATAAATATATAAAAAATAACAAAAATGTAAATTTACAAATAATGACAATGTTAGAATGCAGACACTAAATGTGTGCAACACAGAAGCTAGGCATATTACCACTGAACTTTACAGTGCTCAGTAGCAATAGAGCAGAGTGTTGCACACATTCAGTGTCCGCATATCAAATAGTCAAATATTAAAAATAGATATTATATATGAGATATGAATAGGATTAATTAAAAATTATTAGTGTCGATATTAAAAACTATTTAAATTTCTTAAAGCTCTTTTAAAACTAGCTAATGATGGGTTTTGTCTAATTGATAAGTCTAATTCATTCCAGTCGTTTGAGGCAAAATTTGTCGATGTCCAGTGACCCCAGTTTCTAGTAGAAGCACTCTTACGGATATTGTTCTTAGATCTAGTGTTATAATTGTGTATGTCTTTATTAAGTACTAAGTTAAAACGATGTGAAAATAAATCATTTAAACATTTATAAAGAAAAGTTGCCCTATGCTCGGCCCTACGTCTTGCAAGAGTTTTCCATTTCAGTTTATTCAGGGCCTCATTAGAAGATGATCTCATAGGTAAGTCTAGAATTATTTTTGCAGCTTTGTTGTGTAAAGTTTGAAGCTGCAACATTAGAGTGGAATTGCCCCTATCACCCCATACAATGTCTGCGTAATCAAATAATGGTAATACATAGCTGTTAAAATACAGCAATCTAGCATCTAAAGGTAGACAATAACGAATACGTTTAAGTAGACCTAGCTTCTTATTTATCTTGGAGAACATTTGATCAACATGATCTTGCCAATTTAAGCGACTGTTGATAACAATACCTAAATACTTAAATGAAGTAACTTCATCAAGGTCTGTATTATCAATATTAAATGTAATAGAGTCTATCTTAATCAGTCGTTGACTGCTACCAATGATCATAAACTTAGATTTACTTGTACTAAGTGTCAAGTGATTTAACTTTAGCCATTTGTTCAGTTTTTCCAAGTCTGAGTTCATGTAGGACTTGATATTGTGCAGAGATTTATCAGAAATGAAGAGAACAGTATCATCTGCGTAAAGAGTTACGTCACAGTGTTCCAAGTGATCTGGTAAATCATTGATATACAACGAAAACAGTAAGGGACCCAAAATGGAGCCCTGAGGTACACCAATTTGGACTAATTCTGGACCAGATTTTGTGTCATTGCAGACCGTCACTTGGCATCTATTGGATAGGTAGGATTCAAACCAGTTGTAAGCAGGAGAAGTATTCAGAACACCAAGACTGCATAACTTAGATAGTAGGATAGAATGATTTATCGTGTCAAAGGCCTTAGTCAAGTCAATAAACACAGCACCAGTAAGCTTTCCTTTATCCATGGATGAGAGAATTTTGTCTGTAAACATAGCCGAAGCAGTGACAGTAGAAGAGTTTAGTCTGAAGCCAAATTGTTTTTGAGAAAGCAGGTTATTATTACGGAGATAAGAGTAAAGTTGCATGTGTACGACTTTCTCTAAAAGTTTGCTAATAGTGGGCAGTACCGATATCGGTCTATAATTAGAAGGATCTTGCTTACTACCCTTTTTAAAAAGAGGAGATACCTTTGCCAATTTCCATGTAGACGGAAAACAGCCAGTGTCTATGGAGATGTTAAATAACGATGTGAGACTTGGTGCAATAATATCAGCAGCATCCTTTAAAGGGCCACTTGGACGAAAATCGTTCCAAAATTAAAACTCTTCCATTCGAGCTGGAACTTTGCTGAAATAATCTTGAACACATTAAGAACCTCTCACTGAAATATCTTTCTAATATTCGAAAGGGAAGGGCCAAAATTTTACGATTTATTTTCGTCCGCCATTAATTTCTTTGTGTCACGGCCAACGAGTCATTATGTACAGCAGTTTTACACTGTGACGTCATTTACTCAACACCGTCATGTTAGCGTCGTTTTGACTATACATTTCTTGTTAGATTACCTGAAGTTTATTTGATGTTTTAAACGCGTTGTCGTGAAAAGAATCTCTAAACAGACTTTTTTTAAACCTTTGATACCTCTTCAAATATGATGGAAACTCCTTTGGACGCTCGCTTTGTCAATCCTGAAGAGTTAGAACCATAAGTTATAATGTATGAAGATGAAGCCGAACTAGAAGAAGAAGCAATGCTTGGGAAGAGGTTTTCATAAAAATTCCTTATGTTCATTTCATTATTTGTATTTGCTACGTACTGTCCATGATATAAAGATCTTAAATTTGAAGTTTCAATGTAATCTAATAGTGATTGATGTTATGAAAACAACCGATTGCCTTTTGAATTCTGCGTTGTGATATAAAGATTTGTGACAATATACTTAGATCTACGTGCCGAATAATTTAGAATGTGAGCTCGTAATTCTCCTAGCTGATTTACTACAGAACGGTTATTATTTGCTTCAAAATGTTTATTATGCATTGAATAGGTACAAACATACGATTATCTAATATCATCTTTGTAATAGAACATGTCAAAGGTTTCTTATTTATTACTCGCGCGACAGCGGCGTCTGTCACTCAGCTCGTAGATTTTTCTTTCATTGTGTCGGATGTCTCGCGGACACAAATTGTGGGGTTGCTCTTTGCCCTCGTATGTAAATATGCCTTGAAAAATTGTTATCCTTAAAATGATTCGAATAAATCCCGAATATCTCAGTCACTTCGCGCGATGGAACCGCTAGAATCTCGTCCATGCGTCCTACTTTGTTGTGATTCTTGGCGTGCCGAGATGTATTGAAATTTTCGAACTATGATCGTCAGTATTATTGAAACTGAAAAATTTCAGCGCCTAGACATTATTTGGTCATATAGTAGTTAGGAAACCGAATGAAACATTATATATTTTCTGAATAAACCAAATAAACCGAGTTTTACGAACATGGCACATACATTTAGCCACCAATGTTTTGGTTTGGGTTGAGTAAATGACGTCATAAGTACTCGTGCCAGTCTTCTTGAGTCGAATTCTGTGATTCAAAGAAATTAATGGCGGACGAAAATAAATCGTAAAATTTTGGCCCTTTCCTTTCGAATATCAAAAAGACATTCCAGTGGGTGGTTCTTAATGTATTCTAGATTATTTCAGCAAAGTTCCAGCTCGAATGAAAGAGTTTTAATTTTGGAGCGATTTTCGTCCAAGTGGCCCTTTAACAAACGAGAACTTATTTTGTCTAAACCAACTGCTTTGTTAGGTTTAAGTTCATTTATCATTTTTACAACAGACTCATAATTGATCGCTTGAAATTCAAAAATGCTGGAGGCTTGTTTAACGCCATTAGCTGTCAAAGTGTTCCTCATTGAGAATTTCTCAGCAAGCTTTAAGCCGATAGTTGCAAAAAACTTGTTGAAGATTGATGACATTGATGTAGGGTTGGTATGAGTAATCCCATCTGATATTAAGCTGGTTATATTGTGTTTGTGTGAATTACTTCCAGGTATGACTTCCTTGATAGATTTCCATAGATCACTAGAATTATTTCGAGAGTCTTTAATAAGATTGCAGTAATACTCCGATTTAGACTTTTTGATTTTACGTTGGACCTTATTTCTTAAAGCACGATATTTTGTCCAATGAGAATTAGTTTTTTTACCTTTAGCCTTTTTGAGATGGTAATTGCGATTTCTCATCAAGGTTGCAATTTCAGAAGTCATCCAAGGAGTCCGAGATCCTCTTACTCTACGTGTTTTAGTTGGCGCATGCTCTTCCGCAACTTCTAGAAATAATTTGTTCCAAGTTTGAACACAGCCTTCTAAGTCTTCAGGGTTATTAAGAGCAACGTGCCATGGGACATTATTGAGATCTTGTCTGAAAGATGATTTGTTGTATGACTTAAAACTTCGGTATTCAAGTGTTTTTGGCGGAACCTGTATAAGACCACTTTTGAAAACACAATGCACCATTGAGTGATCACTGATACCAAAATCCTTTACTCCAGAATCAACAATTTTGTGAGCATTGTCAGTGAATATTAAATCAATTTGACTTTCAGAATTTTCAGTGATGCGTGTTGGAGAGTCAATTATTTGTTTAAGATCGTGAAGGTCTACTATTCCCTTGAGTTTTCGTCTATCTGACTGATTTACATTTCTTTTCTTTTTACTTGAATAATCAATGTTGAAATCGCCAAGTATAATTTTGTTAAAGTGGGATTCAATTCCGTCCAAAGAATTATTAAAGTTAGAGGACAATGTACCCTCCTACGTAGGCAGCTTATAATTATTAAAAACGTTAATGCGATTTTCATTCGCGCACAACTAGGCTCACAATATAAGCGTAACAACAGTTTTGTTACTATGGAAACAACCCTAAACAACGCCTTTTTTTGAAATGATGCCGGCACCCCTTCCCGCTGCTTAAGCCCTCTTGCTTTGTCTAACGGCTTATTTCATCAGGCAGTATTTCAACTTATGTTTTATTTTCAATTCTAAAGAAAAAAGAATATAAAGTTCTGTCTCATCTGTTCATAGTTTCAGCTGTTCATGTTAAGGCTGCATTCATAATGTATGGCAGAGGGGAGGGGGGGGGGGGGGAGAGGTGAAAATTTGAAATGTCCAGAATAATTCTTAACACCCTCCCCCCCCTTAAAGTCATGCAAAAAAAAAATACGATCCCCCTAAGCAAGGCTTGTAGTTTCTTCCAAAAATTGTGCATCCCCCCCATTTTTTCTGATAAAAAATTGCCGATCCCCCCTTTTTCCTACCAAAATTATCCCGATTCCCCCTCAATTTCACCGCCCCCCCCCCCCCTCCCCATACATTATGAATGCAGCCTAACTATGAGTAGTTGTTCTTAATAGTTTGGAAGCGTCTATTGAAGACCAATTACGTTTTGAAAACTAAATATTTTATTTTTCATTTTTTAATTACTTATTTGTAATAACTGGACCTACTAGTCTCCCTTTCTTGTATCATCTTAAGATTAAACGATAGAGTACGAGAGTAAAAGATCGAGAAACAGAACGACACTAGAGCTCCATGGGGCATCTGTGTTGCGTGCGTGGCAGCGCGAAAAAAAAACAAAAAAAATTGTGGTTCTAAGGCATTACAAAATCTCAATTCTTATCACAGGCCTTATTCAGTATGAAATCGTTCCTTTTTCCTTTTATCAAATTATTTACTAGTGTTTTTTTCTTTTCTCGATTTTTTAACTTTAATATATACAAAATAAAAATGTAGGCTTTTATACAATAGACTCCTTGAACGTGACTTCAAAGCAGCTCAATTCAAAATAATTTCAATCTCTTGAGAATTGGAAACCTTTGTTTTGCCCTTCAAATTGGGCTGTATTCCAATCTGCTTCAGGGGGTCTATATGTCCACTTTGGTAGAAAGCTTAAAATATGCTCAAGAAAGGTACATTTTATTAGGGGGGGAGGGCTGGGGCGTCAGTGGGGGGAGTCATCAGTAAAAAATTCGACTTGTTTAGAGGGCCAAACATTTTATTTTGACGAAATTAAAGCTTTTCCTTGTTGACTTAATAGGAGTGTATGATACTGCTAAAATACTGCTAATCCGATCCCCTTTCTCCCTCCCCCAATAAAAGTAATTTACCTAAAACTGGTCTAGGTCACTTGTAGACCTCTGGAAACGTTGAGCGAGACTTTATATTGAAGATTCTGCCGTTCGATCAGGCTTTGCTTTATAGCGCAGCGCACTGATCCTAAAAATAGCTTAAAGATTCGGAAAAACATTGCATTCTGTTTAACCGCTACGAGGATTATACGAACCGATTTTATTATTTTTACTTAAAGTTACAATAATAAAGTTACAATAATGTAAACTAAGATCAACTGCGATCGGCTGTGAAAATTATCTGCTGAAAGTAAAGTTGTAAGTTTGTTTGTCCGAATTTCGCCTTTGTCTTCGTTTTTATGACGTCACGGTTGCCCTGCGCTATTGGAGTCTTGTTCCTTAAAACATTCCGCGGTCACCCTGTGTTGAGTGTGAACTAACTGTGACGTGCTATCATATGACCTAAGAAAATTCTGCAACTCGATTGGCTGAGAGGAGTGATTTCTTCTTAATAGTGTGATTTCAAGCTTTCAAACGTGTGATTTCAAAATTGCCATGGCAACGCCCGTTTTTGATTTTCAAAAAATGGCGGGAACTAAAGGATTTGAAGCGAATATTTTGACTTACCAGCGCGAAGAGCTTGATAAGACACTAGAGAGCTTTAGATTTACGTTCACGGCAAACGTAAAACGTCAGTTGACCATTTAAAAATTATTTTGAATAGCTTAAAAAGAACCGCAAAAAAGTCCAAGTAGTAGAAAAACAAAAGAATATTTGTCTTTGGTGAGAAGGTTTGTAAAAGGTAAAGTAAAATACAGGAAAACTATGAAAACGTGGCCACGTTTGCCGTTTGCGGGGAGAAAAAAGTATCTAAAAATCTCTACTAGCGTTTTTTCTTTTTTCTTTTGCCGAAGTGCGAAAAAATGATGGGAACGAGTAATATTAGCGATCCCGAGCTGAGTGCTCCTTTAGGCCAGCCTATCCAGTAGTAAACAGCCACTCTCTACTTTTTCTCGTCCTTCAGATCTTGGAACACTCCAGCAACAGCAAGTTAAACACACATCCATCTCAGTTTAACTTTCTTTTTGTCCTAAAGTCGTAACATCGATCGACGATAATCCATTTCAAACAATATATTTGTACTTTTAGTCTCTTTAGAATAGGAAATAATTTATCAGAACTTTCAGAACTTTTGATTGCAATGTCAGTTAAATTTTTGTCACATGATTGAAACAGGCGCCACGAATCTCGTAATGAGCTTCAACGAATGGATGCCTGATCGAAATTGCACTTTATTTTCTTAGCTCATATTATAAACAAACAATAGAGGGAAGGCATTTAACCCATGAAATAAAAATTATTAGTCAACGTGTAATAGTCAAATAGACACGAAAGAAAACAATGGAATTAGGGTCTACTAAAGTGTGTTAGTCTAATCTCTATTTGAAGGGTTTAATGACTTCACTCTAGCTTGCACGAACAAACCATGCTATAGACCCCTTGCAGCACTTTGGAATGCAGCTCAATCTTGGGAACACAACGATAGGTTCCAATTCTCAGGAGATTGGAGTTCTTTTGTTTTGTCCCCCAGATCGAGCTGCTTTGACGTCACATGCAAGGGGTCTATTGTTATGAGAGAGAAAATTAATGTTCTTACAGACTAAGCTGGACATCAGATTTCTAATTACTATTTCTTATCGTATGAAAACAAGATAAAGAACGATCAATTAGTCATTGAAAATATCGATATAAGATTTCAGTAAGGCTACCATCACGCACAAGTTTAGATGATGGTATGCTTTGAATTTACAAGTAAACCACTTAGCTCCTCCCATTAGCATGTACACCTCTGGTTACACCCTAAACACTCTTTCCCCCTTTGCTTAGTTATTTTGGCACTATTCTTTTAAATCTTATGATATAAATATCCCTCGTAGACCTTTCTATACATTTACCATATATTCACATATTATCTTTAGTTTAAGCTATGTTTAGTTCTATGATTTTCACTCGTATTATTCTTTAATAAGATATCACACTTAGGAATTTACTATTTCCATTAGCCAATCAGGACTCAGCGATAACATCATATTGATTGTAGAATGACACCTGTCATGAAATTATTATAAATAGAGCTCATGTAATTAGTTTTAGTCAGAAGAAGAGTAGAGATAGAGTATAGAAGAAGAGAGTCCGGGGCGTTGTGGTCGCGCGCGCGCTGGTGTGGGGCTTGGGTTGTTGGCGGAGCGATCTGGCGTGATTCCTAATTCGTGAATCACGCCAGGTCGCGCCGGGTCGTTTTTCCACGCCTTGGGCCACATATCGGCGCGCTCGCGGCCGAGTTCTCGATTCGGTCAATTATTTTCACTTATCTTTTAAATTTTTTATTTTAGGACCTCCCTGAAAATCATTTTTATGAGTGGAGTATCCTCATTAAATATTATTATTATTATTATTATTATTATTATTATTATTAAAGTGGAATAAAGATCCCGTAGCTCGTACCGAGAGCGGTCCAACCCATAACATTATTGCCTATACTAATTAGCTTCTTTTTTAAAATACCAACTTCGAATTCCCTTTCTAAATTCTCTTCTCCAGCAAATTTGAATAATTTTCTAAAACCTTAAATCTCTTTACCTATTAAAATCAATAGTTTTAACTAAGTGGTATTTCTTCCATATTGGCAATTCTGTTCTCGGTATCGCCTCCATGATTTTCATTCTGAAGCACTGATGCTCGCTCGTGATTGGCTGATTCCACAGATGTAAGTACGGGCACTGGGCATGCGTAATCAGAACTTCCTAAGTGGTCACTGACTTCACTGTCTGAAGTAGCGTGTGATACCTACAACAATAACAAGAAATTGTTCTTGGTATCGCCTCCATCATTTTCGTTCTGAAGCATAGATGCTCGTTCGTGATTGGCTGATTCCACAGATGTAAGTAAAGTCGCTGGGAATGCGTACTCAGAGCTTTCTAAATGGTCACTGATTTCACTGTCTGGAGTAATGTGTGATACCTACAAAAATAACAAGAGCTATTAATTAAAACAGATTATGAGATAACTGTTATAAATCTCGCGTCCTGATTGATTGAGAGCGCGTGGAGCGCGTGGCTTTATGAGAGCACACAGCACACGCGCGCACTTTCAGTTGCGTCAGTCCTATCTAAAATAAAGGTTATTGTAATTTGTATTTTTCTAAAAGAAATAAAAAACTTGCTTGCTGTGTGGAGTTATAAAGCACTTGGGATTGGCGGAACACTCGAGAAGTGTCCTAACCTGGCTTCTCTCGTGTTCTGCCAACCCCCACATGCTTCATAACTGCACACAGCACGTGCGCGCTCTTTCTATTTCTTCATTTAAGACCAAAAAAGACGGACGGACGGACGGACGAACGAACAGACCAACAGACAGACAGACAAACAGACGAAAGGACACTTAGACAGACAGACAGACAGACGAACCGTTTAACTGACCTGTATGTCTTCTGGTTCTGGTAACGGAACACGGGGCACCTGATTTCTCCTGTGAATAAGAAACATATGCATATTTGACTAAGTCATCTTTTACCTTTCTCCTTGCCCGAATTCATGGTTAACCCTCAATTAATGGCGAACCAATCACCGTTGCAGCAGTTTTCCCAGTGAAATTAAAAACTTGTCCCACAAGTGATAACTAAAGAGTATCTGTACATGTTTTAAAGAGTACTACGAGGATTACGAGACAATTTTCTTTTAAGGACAGTAATTGAAACGATTTGATCAATTTTCCGCAATCAGAGTCTTAAATTCTGAGATATTCTAGATAATGTGTTGAGCTTGTCGGACATAGCAACGGTAACTAAGAGGAGCGGAACCATTCATCATCCTTTAGTTCCAAGCCGGTTAACTTTTTTTCCCTCTTCACGTTAAAAACGTCCGCAGACCATCAATCCCCGCTTGCTATTCGTTTCGATATGCTCTGAATGGTTCTGACAATACAATACAATACAATACAATACAATACAATACAATACAATACAATACAATTTTATTTGCTCATACAAGAAAATTTACATGAAATGTGAAAAACAACTATAGAAAACAACTAAGAAAATAAAGAATAGATAATTGTCAAAAGAACATAATTCAGAGCCTGGGGTCTAAATTAACCATAAGGTTTTCGAGTTAGACCCCAGCAATTTAAAATTTAACATTGGAGTAAACTGAAGAAGAACCAAGTACATAAAGAATAATTACAATTTAACTGAACAATAAAACTGTTAATCCACAATTAGAGTAATGACATGTATGGTATATATTAACATATATGAAGAAAGAAATAGAATATTTAGAAAAAGGAAAATCTAAGGAAGAACTAAATTTTTATCTGTAATTGGTCGGCAAGTAAATAACTTTTTAATTTTTTCGCAAACGAAAATACATTAACATTTTTTAAGTGGCTAGGAATTTGTTCCCAGAGTTCAATCGCCATATTAGCCGTCATTTGCTTGCCTATATTGGTACGCACTTGTGATTTATGCAAGTTTTGCTTTGCTGCGTACCTGGTATTGTAAGGATGGATATCTTTTGCATATTTGAAAAAAGAGGAAAGTGTCTGACTAGTAGTCCACCCTAAAATGTATTCAAAAATCAAAGTCTGATCGGCTATGTACAAATACCTTCTCTTCCTGCGTTGTAAGATAGCATAAGCGAGTACCAACGCAAGTACAGCCACGAAAACTGCTACGAGTACTAAGATTGTTACAGTAACAGTGGATAAAGGGCTTCCAGTTGAGGCGTTTGGGGATGGGAGCGGACCTAAAGCATATAAGTAAGAATCCATTCAGTTGAAAGAAAAGTAAAACCAAAATCAAACCAAATCAACTTCGTTTATAGAGGACGATAAATCATTCATAGTAATTCAGCTGATAAACTAGTGGTCCTCTTTTAACGTCCTCTAGTTGATTAGGGACGGGGCCGCGACACCAGGGAAAAACGTTTGCGCATGCGTGCACTTTAGCACGTTTTCTAAGAATTTTGAAGAGTTTGACTGAGAAAATATACGTTCGTTTTTCACTCGTGTCGACGGGGCCGCTATTAACCTGGATATCCGAGCCACGGTGAATGTCTAATCATTAGCAGATGTACACCTACTTGCAAGAACGTTGTCATACGAAAATAGAACATTAGCCTACATATTTATCCCAATACACCTGCTTGCAAGAACGTTGTCATACGATACATGTATCAGAACATTAGTAATTTAGTGAGAAAGGAATACATTAAAAAGACAAAAGAAAAAGTTCAGCTTCAGTGATCTTTTTTTGTTTTTTAATATAATCCCTATCCCACTAAATCACTATTTTCAACAAAATATAAATCTGGTGATAACAACCATATCGATATTGGTATGCTATCAACCAATTGTGATAAGTATGTAGGTTGTTTTACCAAAAAAAACCCTGGTTATAATAACGACCATATTGATGTTGGTCATTTTATCAACCAATAGCAAATGGTAGGTAATAACCGTTTCAATTGGATATAACTTTTTTTCAGGGTTGTTTCAACTAGTCAGTTTTTACAGTGTAGTTATATATTTACCAGTTGGTTCCCTCTTGATCTGATACTCCGAGCTTTTCACGCTGCATTCAACAGTACAGGACATAACAGCCACCAAATAATCAAGATTGATATCAAGTCCTTCGATAACAGTTTCACTCGTAGGGCCAGGAATAGTCAGATTGTAAGTATGAAGGGGAAAAGATCTGGAAGAACTTGAATTATTTCTTTGATTCCGATAAGAAACCACTGATTTTGAAATGTTCCCATTTCTCTTGCTTATGGGAGGATGCTACAGAAAGAAATGATAAATTCATTTAACTCATTACACTTTTTGACATACGTGTTGTCGTCTTTACCTAACAGCGATTGTGTCGTCTAACAAACCACCTAGCATCATCAATAGACCATTTTCCTATTACAGACCATGTGTCATTTCCAACAGTACCATTTCTTTGTTAAACGGTTGCGCATTGAGAAGACATGCACATGATACAAACAAATCAAATGAGTACACTTGTGACTTGGTTCGTAATTCAATGGGAAAACATTGAACCATAATGTACTAGTTATTGTGTGTCTTACTGCCAAATTAGAAGATGTAGCTAGCGACTTATATGACTGGATGAGAAGATAGAAAAGCGATTTTTACGCACCTTCCACTTGAGTTTAACCGACTTCATAGTGTTATTTGATGACATCGTCTGGATACCTGTGATTATAGGAGGACTATACGGAGCTAGAAAAGAAAAAGGAAAATGCATGCATAACATGGTTATAATTGCACATTACCTAGGACATATTGCACATCTCCTAGGACATATTGCACATCACCTAGGACATATTGCACATCACCTAGGACATATTGCACATCACCTAGGACATATTGCACATCTCCTAGGACATATTGCACATCACCTAGGACATATTGCACATTACCCAAGGACATATTGCACATTACCTAGGACATATTGCACTTCACCTAGGACATATTTCACATTACCCAAGGACATATTGCACATCACCTAGGACATATTGCACATTACCCAAGGACATATTGCACATTACCTAGGACATATTGCATTTCACCTAGGACATATTTCACATTACCCAAGGACATATTGCACATTACCTAGGACATATTGCACATCACCTAGGACATATTGCACTTCACCTAGGACATATTTCACATTACCCAAGGACATATTGCACATCACCTAGGACATATTTCACATTACCCAAGGACATATTGCACATTACCTAGGACACATTGCACATTACCTAGGACATATTGCACATCACCTAGGACATATTGCACTTCACCTAGGACATATTTCACATTACCCAAGGACATATTGCACATCACCTAGGACATATTTCACATTACCCAAGGACATATTGCACATTACCTAGGACATATTGCACATCACCTAGGACATATTGCACATCACCTAGGACATATTGCACATCTCCTAGGACATATTGCACATCACCTAGGACATATTGCACATCACCTAGGACATATTGCACATCTCCTAGAACATGCATATTGCACATCTCCTAGGACATATTGCACATCACCTAGGACATATTGCACATTACCTAGGACATATTGCACATCACCTAGGACATATTGCACATTACCTAGGACATATTGCACATCTCCTAGGACATATTGCACATCACCTAGGACATATTGCACATCTTCTAGGACATGCATATTGCACACACCTAGGACTACATAAAAACCTTTGATTTCCCGCCTTTTTGCTTACTAACGCCAACAGCCAATCAATGATCGTCTTTTCGTCATGTGACCAAGAAAAAATCCGCTGTTCAATAATAAAGTGAGCCCGCATATTCAAAATTGCGGATAAAGGTTTGGTTAGTTCTCTTGCAAAAGATAGGGTGAAAATCAAAGAGTCAGCGGAAAAAAGGGTATAAAGGAAATTGTATAGTTTAGTTCAAAGCAGTAACATCAGCCAAACACATTATAAGCGTGTCATATACGATAGTTGTAGGCGAAAATCGCACCGTCTAAACCGGCCTTAATTCTTCGTTTGCAATAGACGTCATATTAGCCGCCATGTTGGAAGAATTTGACAAAAGATTTTTCAATGGATTCTTTTGTTATATCTTCCAATATGGCGGACATCCCTTTTGTTATTGTGCTCTCTTGGGATTGATTGCAAACCAAGAATAGTTTCCCACATAGAATCACAGGATTTTTTCAGGATCTTATTCCTAAGCAGGGTAGCACAGGTGGTGTAGCAGTGAGCCAATATGCAACCAGGGGTAGAGTCCCACCAAGCTCAATGTGGTATGTGAGTATATAGTTGGTTGCTGGCTATCTCCTGTACTTTGAGGGTTTTTCTTGTGGGTTTTTCTTGTGGGTTTTTCTCCCTCTATTGAAAAAAGGATTTCACGTGCAAGTATTTCACACGCAGTTTCATGATCATGATCACATGATATAAGTCGTGAACATATTTTTCACTCGCATATAAAATTTGTTCAAAGGTATTTCACATGCAGTTTCACATGAAATAAGATATTTTACAGTTTCACATGATGTAAGTCGTGAAAGCATTTTTCACTTGCATTTGAAATTTGTTGACAGATATTTCACATCCAGTTTCACATGTTGTAAGTTATGAATGCATTTTTTACATCCATGTGAAATTTGTTGAAAGTCATTCAATGCAGTTTCACATGTTATAAGTTGTGAAAGTATTGTTCACATGTGAAAGTCCAAAAGTCATTTTAAATACAGTTTCATATTGCATACAGTAATATGATCCCAATCATGGAAACATTTTCCACCTGCATGTGAAATCCTTCAAAATATTTCACATGCACATTTTCACATTATTTTTCACATGCTAAAGACTTTCACATGCCTTTCGCACATTTTTCACAACAATTTCACATGATATGCCCCAGTAGTATCATATATTCAGCACATTTCATCTAAGTTGTAATACTCCATTTTACAGTTCAGTTCCAAGCCGAGACTGGTGTTTCCGTGCATGTTAAAAAGTATAGTTTTGCTATGCGCAGAAACTGCAGCCACGAGTTGCAACTATTATTCGTGGTCACTCGAACAGAACTGTAAAATGGAGTATTTTGGGGTAGATGCTGCTTGAAAAAATTCTGCATTTTGCACAATCTAATGTTCTTACATTTTTTAAGCACCTACATATAAACATAACTATTGCCCTATGACTGATTTATTTAGACTAATTTATCTACTGTCAATCAAAAAAGGACAGTCATCATTAAAATGTTATAGGGGCCTAAGAGAAGAAAAGTTAATAATAATTGAACAAAGAGTACAAAAAGTACCTTCTTGTAATGTTCGGGCCATCACTTGCGAATCAAAATTACCAGATGGCGATATATAGTAACAAGAAACCTCAACAGAGTATTGAGTATAAGGGGGAAGACCCTTGAGGATAATACTATGCTGCCGAGAATGATGGTCTAGTTTGTCCGTGAAGGGATCAAAAGTGATAATCTGAAAATTGAAATCAAAATAATCAAGCTTTATCATTAGAAAAAAAATGTACATGCCATCTAGAACCCAACAACATGAGTTGTTATATTTGTATGTATCCTATTTAAAGAATAGAACATAGACGCTGAGACCAAAAGGTTTTGGAAAATGACATTAAATTGTACCTTAATCTGATGTTTTCATTTGAAATACACAGTATATATAAAACGTGATAAAAGACTCCATGCTTTCTGTCAGTGAGTCAATTCATGAATATTCCACTAGTTGTATCACTAGATATATCTAATAGACCCTTTTCAAGTTCCAAATTACCCCTGTGTTTATTGATTACATACTCATTTACTCAGGCTTAGCCTTGATTTTGTGTAGAATATTCAAAATGTCTCAGTCAAGGTCCGTCGAATTTCAAAGTGTTTGTATTGTTGGAGTTGTGCATTCTTCACTTCACAGTTGGTATTTGTGAATCTTTAAACACTGATGCAAGACAAAGAAAGCCTGAGTAAATGAGTCAAGAAACACAGCGGTAATTTGGAACTCGAAAAGGGTCTATTAACTTCCTATAAATCCCATGTACTAAAGGCCATATGCTGAGCAGTAAAACCATGAAATAAAAACAAAGTTGATGGTAACAAATATATATATAGTAACTATATATATATCTAGTGACTAATAGTTGCCAATATCACTCAATTTTGTCTTTATTTCATGGTTTCACTGCATGCGTTCTATTTCTGTCTCAGCTGCTTCTATGTTCCATTTTTGAAACCAATAATTTTGCAATGAATGAGTGTATTCCATTTCAGCATAGTTATGATGTACCTTAGTTTCACTGTTTCCGGTATAACGAATTTCATAGACAAGAACTTTGTTCCATCCATCGCTGATGTCTGCTGGAGTTTCCCAAGTTATATTGAGTTCACGCTTTGCTGAAGGTGTTGCTTGAAGATTTAAAATTCCAGTACAGGCTAAAAAGTAAGGGTAAAAGATAATTAAGACTTTCGCATGATAGTGTCTTTGCAAATGATCTTCCCCAATTTGTGCAAAGTCACTAGAATGACTAAAGACTGACCGACCGACCAAATGAACAAACGACCGAAAGACCGTCCGATCGACCGATTGACTGTCTGACCAAACAAATCAACATTTCTATAAACCTATAAATCATGTATACTGATTTATATGGTTGTTTCTTATTGACGTGCAATCAGCGTTAAAGGTTTACCATGATTTAAGTAATATTTGATCTTTTATTACCAGTTTTTATCCTGACACTGCAACATTTCTGCTTGCCATATCTTGTCCCATTGTAATTAGTTGCACTGATAACCGTACATAATGTATTTCCACGTACTTTAGGACGTAAACGTGAGTCCACTAGGTTTGGATACAAACTCCATACCACTTCTGTCATGTCACATTGAAAGAATGAATCCCTGATTCTGTCTAAGAAGTAAAGAAATAAAGTTAGGTTGGGTTGAACACTGGCCCAGTTAATTCACAGGAGGTCACAGGGTCAAGCTGCAGCTAGGGTTTTAAAGTATCTGACTATAATGACCTATAAGGTGTATTTGTAAATTAATCAAACTTTGCTTAGAGTTGGATGACCGAATAATTCAAATTATTGTAGCCTCATTCTCATTTAGTGGCACTGATTTGTTAATTGAATTAACTAACGTGTCACCCTGTCACCCTGTTTCCCATCACCATCAACATTATCATCAACATTGTCATCATCATCATCAACAACATCATCATCATCAACATTATATATTATTTAACATCTAGTTTCTTTTCCTGACTCTGATACAGATAATATACAAATGGGAAACTCAGTGATGTTTGCAATCAATCATGGAATTTTCTATAAATTAATTAAAAATGAATAAAAATCAATGCTAAATCCTATACATCTTTTTACATGTCAGCTTGGCCTAGGGACAGCCGAAACTGGACGGCTTGGGGGGTCTTAGGAGTTACATGATTTTTATTTTGTCTAGGAATAAGAGAAAAAAGTTCACCCCAAAACAACTAAAAACTTTCCATTGCACATATCCCTGTGGCCCCTTATTAATGGTGGTGAAAATTTCAAACCGGCCCTGATCTTCGCCGCTCACTGGGAATTTCCGATTTCCTCCATGATAGGGCATGTATATTTTCTGGATTCACATATTGGAATTACATTTACTTACGTGTTTTGTTGAAGGTACAGACTGTTTCAAATAATTCATTTCTAATGCAGAATTTGGTCGTTGTACTTGGGTGGCAGTATTGTGCTTGATAGGTAATATTCCTAGAATCCTTGTCCTCTGGTAGTTGAGTTAGTATATGCCATGTTTGAGGTCGTCCTTTGATCAAACACTCTGGTTGAGCTGGAACTGGAGGGTTTTCTTAAATGTCACAAAAGGGATGAAAGTAGAATAATAAATAAATAAATATACATAAAAAATATACATAAAAATAACAAAAATACATTTAAAAAACCAGAAACGTCAAAAAAAAAAAAAAAAAAATTGATGGTTCTGACTCCCCTTACTTACTGTTGCTTTGTACAACAAGTTCAAAACAGTGAATTAGTAAATTTATTTACAATGTCTTAATATTGTAAACAAATTAAAATGTTCATAATCTGTTTGCCATCAGCCATGAAAACAGGTATATTTTTAGCTATTTGATATACACAATGACGTTAAATAGTCTACATTTCACATTTCACATTCATGTAATTCTATTAAGAATAATATTTTTTGTTTGAGTTGTTTCTATATTCATGTCTTTTCTCGTGTGCTGATGCTAAACAAAGAAATAAGGTACTATGGGGAATGACACATGGTCTGAAATGGGAAAACATATCCCTCAACTTGCACAATTATATCGTTGTAAGTACATCGAGAAATTAACTAAGAAAGGATGAAAAAATGAATGAATTGGAGAAAAATGAAAAACGTTTAAAAAAAAAAACACGAAGAAATGCAGAAAAAAATAAAGAATATATAAGCAGTCTGTAGATTTCTTGTCACCCTATGTGTGTTTTTAGTATAAAAATAATTAAATAAATAAAGTTTAAACCCTTTTTTATATTACATTTCTGTATAACTGTACATAGCATGTGTCTTGAATATTAATTCACAAGTTAAAATTATTTTCTTTTTGCTCCTACAGCAAACAGAAAGAAATAAAAAAAAAAAAAAAATCATCAGGTTTGAAGCTTGGGCTTCCTGTGTTCCACTTTTTCCAAGAAGTGGGTTTCAGTTTTGGGGTTTTTTAGTCCTCGGTCAAGTCCACATCAGTCAGCTTATAAAATCAGAATTATCTATACAAATTACCATTTTCAAGTATTTTTTCCTCTAAATTTACTTTAAAAATTAACCTACATAAAATTTTTATTTTTTTCGAAGTAAATGATAAAATAATTCTTAATATTTTATATACAACATTTTTTAACATATTCATTGACGTCATATTTTACATCCAAAAAATATATTTAAGATTAATAGGCAGACATACTACGAAAGATTGCTTTATTATTGGAGTTTTATAGTACACATTAAGGAAATATAAGCTGTGAAGGTTTTTGTAATATTTTAGTTAGTACATCGTATATAAGCATGCCAGATCAATGATCGTTTCATCAATGAGTATGAGCTCTCTTTTTGGCAGTTATACATTAACCAAAAACACTTATTATGGCTATTGTCGTGTCAATCCACATACGTAGTACTAAGATATGATGATATTTTGTTACAATCTTACCTGTGTGAGCAATTTTGGACCCTCCGAAGACAAGAAAAACAGACAGAATTACAATACGAAACAACATGCCTTGCGGACACTAGAGTGCGGAAGTCAGTTTACGTCGATGCCAAATTCGTGGTATTGTGTGACGAAAGATTGCGTTACGAATGTAGGCAGCCAATGATAACAACTTGCATTTTATTTATACTTTTTTGGTCCAAAACTTAAGAGAGAAAAAAACTATTTTTTGTTTACTTTAGTAAATGAAAGTAATTAATACTTTTTCTTCACTTTTCTTTTTTCCAAAGCAAACGTGTGTATACAGAGACGTGTCAAGATCCCTCTCGCTATGCCACAGGGAGCCCAATTAAAATAATATTTACAGATCATATATTCGGACGGGATTTTTGTTTCAACAAAAACCGAGCTTATAACCCATTCTTGCCCCAAAGCCTTGTAAGCTAAGGAGGCTCTGGGTACAAGAATGACTTATAATGGGAGGGCTTATACTCGAGGGCGGGGGTACTATAAAAGGAAGGTAAAACTATTACTTTTTTTTTTAAAGTTTGAAAATTGTGTTTTGAGTTTGATAAGAGGAGAAATAATTGCCTCTCTTATTTCCTCGTCAGTTTTTCTGGGTGTGACCTATAACGTTGTGGGACTTAGGGGCAGGATTTTATGGTGAATTATTTACGCTATATAATGTGGATATGAAGAAAGTATATATCTTTTTTTCGTTTACACCTAATAATTTATCTACTACGTGAAACAGTCTACTTGGTAGAACTAAAATTCTAAACCTTTTTGTGGGACTTAACTATTTTGAGAGGTAGAAGTGGTTCCATTCTGAGAATCACTTCCGGAAGTTATGACAACTATAGGTTCTTCAATCTTCTTTGATCAACGGTTAGGAAGAAGATAAGAGCCATGGTTGTTCCGTTTAACGTGCGTTTGGTTCATGTCCTTTCAAGACGCAATATTTTAAGAAACACATCCAATCCAGCTGATCCGAGAAAGCATGTCAGCCAATCAGAATCGAGAAAAATTGCAAAACTGAAGTGTCACTTTTTCTCTTGAAATTATGGATTTCCAGGCCACAAAATGAAAAAGAAAAAAGAAAACAAAAAAAACAAAAAAAGAAGGAAAAGAAAAAGAAAAAAAACAAAAAAAACAACAACAAAAAACAACAAAACCGTTGCTTT
The DNA here is from genome assembly GCF_029948245.1 of Actinia tenebrosa. Taxonomy (NCBI): domain Eukaryota; kingdom Metazoa; phylum Cnidaria; class Anthozoa; order Actiniaria; family Actiniidae; genus Actinia; species Actinia tenebrosa. The sequence goes on from NW_028292576.1 coordinate 5,821,496, forward strand.
TGATAACAGCAACGCAATCTCTTTTGCATATTGATATTTCAAATGTTTATATCTCTGAAAAGAGAAGACCACATACAAAAATACTGCAACCATACTGCTGCACTGTTCACCTATACAAGTGATTTTGAAAATAATTTTTTCCCCTTGATATACACTTTAAAGGCACCTCAGTAATGCATTTCTTCGTCCATTTCCGGTGTTCGGCATTGTAACACTGCTAAAATTAAGGGGGCTGTCATCAAATCACGTCATATTTCGGTATTACACGTCAGGACACTAGAACTTCTGGACAAACACGTGGAGCTTAATATGAGTTCTTGAGGTCCATTTGCAAGGAATGCTGGATCATTCAGAGGCGAAATTTTTCCATATGCGCATGCGTAATCGCTGTCGATTGGCTTTGCCTGATATGAGAATTCACCCTGTGGCGAAAACAAAAAAAAAATCTTTTTTACATAAAAGTAAACTATTTGTGAGCTCATTGCCATCCATCAATTTCGTTTTAAGAGCTAAAACAGACAGTCAACAAGAATACTAGGATTGCTTCAGCGTGCAGCGTGAATAAACCTTTCAGAATAAATTTAAGCTGAGAAATAACTTGATAAATTTGGCGCCCATCCGCCTTCAATTTGAATGCGCTCGTGCGCCATATATTGGTCTTCGACCGGCACACAGAGAGCCCAAAACGAGAATCAAAGGTTTCCTATTCTTCACCTCAAATTTATATCATTACTAGTCTAACAGTAAAGTTAATGCATGAATGACATCATACTTACTGTAACTGTTAGGCGAATGCCTTCAAAAGGAACAATCCTTTGCAGGTTTAACCTAACAAAAGAAGATAGAGTGAAGGCATTAAACCCGTGAAATAAATACAGTGGAACCCCGTTAATAAGGACACCGTTGGGACGGACAAAACTGTCCTTATTAACGGGGTGTCCCTATTAACCGAGGTGTCAGAAAAACAGCTGAAAACACATTTTGAACCATTTATTTTTACTGTACTGTAACGTGTCCTTAATAACGAGGTGTCCTTATTAAGTGGGTGTCCTTAGAGCGGGGTTCCACTGTAAATAAATACTAGTCAACATGTAATAGTCAAATAGACACAAAAGAAAACAATGGAATTAGGGTCTACTAATGTGTATTAGCCTAATTTCACCGGTTTAATGACGTCACTCTAAAACCAAATCGTTATCTCTTGGCGGTGACTAGTAAATGGTCCCGTTAATACGGTCGCGTTTTCATTTGAAACCGTGTTCTTTGGTAATCAGTTACGCCTTGCGTTTACACGACATCGATATATGAAATCGGGATGTTTTGAAAACGCTGTCAAAAGTAGAGCGTTTTGAAAATGTTAGTTCAGTGTCGCCAGCGAAAAGGATTTTCTGAAAGTCCTGAGACGTTTGATCTCACTTCGAACTCCGTCTTGAAAAAGGGTGGGCTGAAAATTATGTAAAGACGTGCTACATAATAATAAAACGTAATAACAACCTTACATCACACACAAGCTACCAAAAACAAAAACAAAAAACTGCATAAATCGATCGTGGGGGTAATAATGGGGGTAGAAATTTTCGTCAGGTGTCGAGGACCGCGGGCTCGGTCCCTGAGGACCGGTCTGAGGCCTGTCACCTGTGCAGGCATTCAATTTAAAATTCGAAATAGGTCGTCCAAGAACTCCTCGAAGCTGAATTACCGAGGTACGCCAATGTTAGGTCTTCGAGACGCAGAAAACTGATGTCTTGATACACTACACACCGTTGGGTTCCCTGTGGTTCAATTCCATCCACTTACCTTGAACTGTGTTTCTTGAGAAATACACAGTAGCCTAGAGTGCCAATGACAATAGCTAAGATAATGATGACTACAACAATTGATATCATCCAAACATGCAACTTCGGGTAAACGTTTACGTAAAGTCGATCTAAGGAAGTAAGAAATATGATATAACTCAGTAATATTCACCTCAGAGGGAATAAATGTTTTGAATTTAACCCAAGCTAAAGAGTATTCTAGCATTGCAAGGAGGAGAAAAGCATCTAGAATTTAAAGTGGATTTTTGGATTTTCGGGATGAGAACTGGACAAACCTGAGAAAAACACACGAATATATGAGGAAACTCGATATTACGAACAAAATATCTATAGGTTGGGTCACAGGTAGCCCAAGCTTGGTTTCTGTGGTGTCCTGCTATAAGGAAATGTATGGAGATTCATCAAAAATTTCAATAAAATCATTGAAACGTGAAATAAAGCCTCGAAATTTTACCCGATTATTGAGAAATAGCACTTCTTTTGAACTGCGTGGTTATTTTTTGAATTTAGCCCGTTTTAAGATTTTTTCCCCCACCAGTAAGAAAAAAATCTTAAAATGGCTTAAATTCAAAAAATAACCACGCAGAGCGAAAGAAGTGCTATTTCTCAATGATCGGGTAAAATTTCGAGGCTTTATTTCACGTTTCAATGATTTTATTGAAATTTTTGATGAATCTCAATACATTTCCTTATAACAGGACACCACAGAAACCAAGTTTGGGCTACCTGTGGTTGGGTGTAATGTTTTTTCATTTCAGACAAACAAAACAAACATGCTGGTGTGAATGACGTCAGCGTTTTCAAAAGCCTCCGTTTTCTCTGGTCACACTGATTGCTGAGTTTCAATCAGCTGATAAAAGTCTTTGAATCTCATTATCTTCTTTACGATAGACCTCTGTTTTCAAAATGTCTCCACTCTAGTGATAACTGGGAGAGCCTGATACTCGGGTTACTCTGGAGAAGAATCCTGTTCCCAAGAGAATGACACGTGTTCTAAAATGGGAGAACATTACGCCTAACCAGGTGATCTCGTATTGACAGCCAATCATCGTACAGGAAGAAATTTGATAGGGCGGTCCAGCGAAAAAAGACATGACGACTTATATAATGAATCCCTGTGGGTCAAATGGTGTGTTGTGGTTTCAATTCTCTTATGAAATTATCGTGAAATGATAGGTCTTTGTTCGCCGATAAACAACTGAAACTAGGACCTCCTCATCGACTACAACAATTATCTGCGCGCGTTCCCCAAGATCACCTAGAAGCTAAAAATTAAGGTCTATTCCACTCAAATGTGATAATTAGCCAATCAATCAATCAATCAATCAATCAATCAATCAATCAATCAATCAATCAAATCAAATCAAATCCAAGATCCCAGATATGAGGGGCAAGTTCACTTCGACCATATGTCAACACATCCAGCTGATCTGAGAAGTATTGCTATCCAATCAGAGTCAAGAAAATTTGCAAAACTCAGGTGTCACTTTTCCTCTTGAAATTATAGGTTTCCAGCAGGAAACTGTACTGAAGGTAAATTTGATTAACTTATTAAAGGAGAGTAATCGCTAACGAAGCGACGCCGGCGCTGCTTGGCACGGATAGTGCAGCGGTAAATACTCAGAGCGTACGTACAGCTGATTCAAACCAGAAAGACCGTTGGTGGACGTGGTAAATATATTCATATCCTACGGCTGATTCAAACCAGAAAGACCATTGGATGGAAAGATAAGTGAACACTAATTAGTTACCATTTGCAAACAAACATATATCAATTCAATTAGAAATCTACGAATAACTGAAACAATCACACATATTCGAAACCCAATCCGTCTGTCCTGGCGCCCTTGAACCAATGTATGGAAAATCTTCACCTCAGTTTTGCAGTCACGTCATTTCTACGTCACTATTTCAGATCAACTGGCAGTATCTCCCTCGATCGTTATTTCACTTACCAGGTGTCGGTGCAGGTCCGTCCGATGACGTACATCGATTGGGTGATAAGCTGGCGTATTGCTTTGCCTTACTACAGCCCCCACCGGTACACACTTTTACAGTAAACTCGTAGCTTTTATTCATTCCTAATCCTGTAACAAGTAGTTGATGTAAACCAGCGGGAACATTTCTTGTGGCTCTTATCGAGGTTTTCGTTATTTGGTATTCTACGATATAATATCGTACTTTACCAAACAAGGTAGCTTTGTTAGGAACCTATTAATGGAATCAAAAGTTGTTCTAATAATTAGGCGTTTGAAAAACTATTTTTCTAAGGAAAGAGAGGGCATTAGTTTTATTTTTTTCAGGTGGATTTTAGCCAGTAGTTTTTGTGACCACGATTCTAATTTAACTTGCCACCTTAAATAAAATCAAGGACCCTTATCTTTTTCAAATTGTTATTATACCCTGTATTCAAAAGTTCATCTGCTGGTTCGTTTTGAGGATATATTAATTTTCATTGAGAGATTTAACCAGGACCATACTTTCAGACATCGAGTGCTGAACCGTCGTATGACTTACGGCTACGCTGGAGATTTCGACCCCAACACCGCTATCCCGGGAGGATTTATAAACTGATCAGAAAGCTCGGCAAAAGCCTAAAGGAGAGGTTAGTCGAGCCCTAGACTGTCTTACTATGACCAACAGACCTAGCATATGGCCTGTGTCACTGAGGACTTAGTATCCATGTTTCTCCCTTCCCATGTGGGACCGATGGGCTTTTTTAAAGGACACGCTGGATCTTTTAAACAACTATCGAAGACTGCGCCAACGCTTGAATATGATTATCAGTGACAGGTACTTGTGATAATGAGGCAACTTTTCTAGTAGTCTAGAGGGTCCTTGTTTTATTTATCCACTTTCTAATTGAAACCGCCACCCCTGTACCCCGGGACAGGGTGGGGAAACTATCATTCATGTAATGTTGGATTTAGCACTTTCCCGCGCCGGTTCTCGATCGGAAAAGATTTTGCTGTTAAAATTATAAAAGTTGTTGCAGTTAAACTTGTTAAGCTGTTGATCGAAGTACGTGTTTTAAAAATTTCCCGTATCCCAGGTCCCGCTGCGTTAATAGCGACCTTAAGCTTTTCAAAACCTACGACGCGACGTCAAACGGAAGTGTAAATGATTTTTTGGGGGGGTTCTGTTCATTGAATGATTTCATTCAAAACATTGTCAGTAAAGTTAACTCATCCACAGGGAAGACAGACTTCGAGGGCGCGAAACCTTAAAGTGAAGTTTTTTACACTTCCAGTTGACGTAGCCGTCGTAGATTTTGAAAAACGTAATGTCGCTATTCCCCGCCCTGTCCGCGGGGGTCGGTAGGGGGTTCCGTGTGGCTAGCTAGTGCATTATAAATATAGCCTTACCTTCCATGAGATGAGAGCTGTACCATTTGAGTCAGCGCACTCTGATTGCCATCTTATTGTCACTATTGTTGGGGCCTCCCTCGGAACTAGAAGATGACAATGAAATGATTCGTAATTTATATCGAAGGCGTTATTGGCTGAGGATGTGTTGACACAATAACACAGGGAGCCCAACAAAAGAAATCTACAGACCTTAAAATAACCCCTTTTATCATATTGTCCATATAAAATACCTATATTTCTCCTTTTCGAAAAACGGATATTTTCACATGTTATTTTTACATGTGAAAATATCGTTTCCATGTGTATTTAAGCTAATAGTTTATAAATCAAAACTTTTCATAATAATAAAAAGCTTATTAAGTTGATTTTATGGATAATTACATAATAAACAGAATATTACATATGGGCGCTTGGAGATACGAAAGTTATCTTTTCCTGTTGAAAATCTCTTTTCAACGCTCGAAGATAAATTTTGTATCTCCGCGCGCCCATGTAATATCCTCTATTTATTATATGACCGTGAATCTTAGAGCACTAGCAAATCGACACTAGCAAATCGAGCAATCTGATTGGATAGATCGCATCGCGGACTGGTCTAGATTCTCCGGTATTAACCGGTCCGATCGCATATTAATCTTACGGCGAAAACATTTTGTCCTTTTCAATGAAAAGTGGTCATATAATAAAACTCTTATCAACCGAGCTTGGTCGGTCTGTACGGGATAATCTTGACCTCGGTCAAGATTATCCCGTACAGACCTCCCGCTCGGTTAATAAGATCTAAATTTAATTCATTACATCATTGGAATCATAGCGGTAGAGTACTCTAACCTCTAGACTTGGGATCTCGGGTTCGATTCCTTCCTGGATTATCAACATCAAGAGCAGAGTTCCTTAGGTCTCTCCCTTGAATCAAGGGTTCTTCCGGATTCTACAGTTTTCCTCTCTTCTTAAATGCACCAGCTTCACATTCAATGCATACCGCTGTTTTGAAGACTACAGACTCATTTGCACAGGCTTAGCCTCGTTTATAAGTCAGTTATTCACAGATACCATTAAAAGTCTGTGGGATTTCAAAACATTGGTATTGTTCACAAAGCTGAACATTCTTTACATTAAAGTTGACATTTGTATAAATGATTTACTCTTAAGCGAGGCTAAGCTTGCGGAGATGAGTCTTCATTCTTTAAACACAGCGGTATTTACGGAATGAGAAAAGGGAATATTCTAACATGCTATTAAATTCCAATTCGATCTGTGTGAGTATAGCCGTATACACTGACTTAAATCAGCCCAGAGGTACGATTATTTCAGGGTTCGATCCCTCGTTCGATCTGTGAGTTAGCCGTGCCCTAAACTAGAACAGCCAAGATATTGTTTCAAAGTGCAAGGGAGTCTGGTAGTAGAGGTCAATGACGCCATCATGCAAACGTCCTATTGTTTTGTCTCCCAGAACAATTCCTCTAGGGACTCGGTGCAAGTAGTCTTCATAAGAGCAAATGAGAACAAATATTCAACAAATATTCCAGTTTTTCCCTAGGAAAAGATAATGCGTGTTTACCCACCTCCTTCCTTGGTTTGTACTGAAATAGATACACGTTCTCCAAAGTCTTCGAGATGCATGAAAAAAGAACAACTAGCAAAGACAGTGTAGTTTTTGTATTCGATGAGTTTGCTAATGGTGTGGTTCAAACCGGAAACGACTCTAACGTCAGATTTCTGAAAAAAAAGAAAAAAAAAAAAGACATAATGGAATTTATTTTAACTTATAAAAAACCCGCCAAATTCCCCTAATAGGAATTTAAAAGAATTTGGTACAGCCCCAAAGATTCATTATTTTTAATTCAGAAACTTAATGCATTTAGGCTCAGGTCAAACGTCGAACTTCACATAAACTTATTTCGAACAATTAAGTTCGGCTTATGTGACGTTTGACCCAAGCCTTACAGTCAACGCTCACGGACACCTCGCTATTGCGGACAGGAGCTCACACCAAGCGCCTTCTCCGGGTTCACAGATTTTCCTTCCCTCCCGCAAAACCTAACACGATAAATTCCAATTTCGACTATGGGTTTCCCCTACCCATCCAGTGGTTGTATCATGGGTTAAATTTGTGAGTTAGCCGCATGCCATGCAGAATTTGATCAGCCCAGTGGTTGTTTCAGGGTTCAATCTGTGAGTCACCCGTGCCCTGAATTTAATCAGCCCAGTGGTTATTTCAGGGTTCGATCTGCGAGTTAGCCGTGCCCTCACTTAGATCAGCCCAGAGGTTGTTTCAGGGTTCAATCTGTGAGTTAGCCGTGCCCTCACTTAGAACAACCCAGAGGTTGTTTTGAAAATTCAGGATAGGGATAAAATTAGGAATGATGATTGAGGAAATATCACATTTTTGAACGTACTCCAGAAATCAAAACAATAATTTTGGTTGTAACACTAGAAAGATAATATAACCTTTGTGGACATTACCACTATATGATCCCCACACGATGGTTCGCACTGAATCAAGTAATACGAGTTCCTATAAAATTGCGTGCTGTTTCTAAGGCACCATGGTAGGCCCCACGCTACAGTGAAGTTATTCCGTCCAATATTTATAGCCCTCAAGTCGGCGATCTTACCACATTTTTCTGAAAATAAAAAATAGAAAATCAATATTTAGAAAGTAAAAAAGAAAGAAAAAAAAAATCAATATTTAGAAAGTAAAAAAAGAAAGAAAGCAAGCAAGCAAGCAAGCAAGCAAGCAAGAAAACAATTACAAAAGGACTTACCAACCAATTTTGTCAATTTCGTTTGGCTAAATCTTGTCCCAAATGCATTTGTTGCTCTGACACTTGTACACAGTAGCTTACAATCTATCAGACTGTAGTCGTCATTGCAAATAGGAAAATCAGGAACCTTTTCCATGACAATCTGTACAACGTTTACTTCAAATGAATCATTTTTTGGTCCATAAATTATTCGTTTACTTTCTTCCACCACCTCAAAGTCATTGCCTACCCTCAAGCAGGGGTTCGTCGTGGAAATAGGAGATACGATGAGTTCAACGATGACTGGATAATGCGTCGACTTCGACGTAAGACTTGGGTATTGGTACGAGAAGATAACTACGGTAGGAGGATAGCCACAAATACGTTTCAATGTTGGAGGCGGGGGCTTCGCTGGTGGATCTGTTGGGAAAAGCAAATATGTAGAGATAAACTTCATATCTTCAAGCCAACGTGTAATTTTCTTTTTATTTGGGACTTTACAGTAAGATTTTCGAAATCTGTGACGGCGACGTCTACCGGAAGTGTGACACGGTGTGACAAGTGTACGGACACGGTGCAACATTGCGCGCAATATTGCATGCAATTGATGTTGCGAGCCATGACACACGACGTAATTTGTTGCACGCAACCTCGCTGAAGTAGAAAACTATCCTACTTTAGCAACACTGCATGTAATGTTGTGCGCAATGTTGCATGCAATTGATGTTGCGAGCCATGACACACGACGTAATTTGTTGCACGCAGCGTCGCTGAAGTAGAAAACTATCCTACTTTAGCAACACTGCCTGCAATGTTGCGCGCAATGTTGCACCGTATGTGCGTGCCTTTAAGGAACGATGAAAAACTTACCTCCAACGTTTACTGTGATATTTGTCTGTGCTACTACTAAACCAGTAGTTTGATTGACAGCTTGGCAATAGTAAACACTCTCATTTGAATAGTTTAATTTAGGAAATACCAAGCTAGTAAAACTTCCGTTACTTGTTGTGCTGTACACCTCGTTGTTCTTGGGACTTGTCCACTGCAACGTGATTAAGTCGTCGTTTCCTTTTTGGGTACAATCCAGAACCAACTCTGTGTTGACGGCAGCGTATACAGGAGAAGGTGGAGATGTCTTTAAAACTTCAAAAATAAAGTTATACTTGGTTTAATAATAAAATAATAACACTAAATTGATAACACTCGTTTTCTCACTGGATTCCAGATGAAGATGACTTCCGCTTAGGTTGTCGAAACGTCAGTCACCACCAACAACAGTCTTTCTCAAGACTACACTCACCCGGATGATCACATTTCACAACAAACTGTCAGTCACCACTAACAACAGTCTTTCTCAAGACTACACTCACCCGGATGATCACATTTCACAACAAACTGTCAGTCACCACCAACAACAGTCTTTCTCAAGACTACACTCACCCGGATGATCACATTTCACAACAAACTTCAACACCTGGGTTCAAACCATTTACTCTTATAATTACTCAATTAATTGTAAATAATATTCAAGGGATTGCCTGGAAAACCGCGGTGCGTAAGGAGAAAAAAACTTAATTAAAGTAGATAATATAAAGAAAGCTTAGACTTGCCCAAAGTCGATTTTTCTTGTTTACTACAGGAGTTTTTATAATCCGAGGGAAACGAGAATTTGACGCAGCAATAAAGATACACATAGAGCCGCGTAGCTGGCTACGCCTCTACTCCATATCTAGTTTCCATATTTTACGTTGTTCCATGAGTCGGGACAGTATGATAACCATGTGTAACTAAAACATTCTTCATACCTATTCATGATTGGAGTTCTAGTTGCTGCCATTCCCATGACTTAAATATAACTTAATTATTTCTACTCTGTGTCTGCGAGCTTCACATTGAAATTTGGTTTTTGGCTGCCGTCAATCAAAGGCCTAATCAGTCGGTAACTTCCATATTTTTGACTAGCGGCAGCGAAAAACCACGTGCAACTCGGTGCCACAGAGTTCGCATGTTTCTGAAAGTTGCCCTATTTCACTATGACGTCACTGCTCGTTTATGTGGGGGATAAAGTTGCCAAATCCAATAGAAAATTCAACAAAATTTGCTCCTAGCGAAACAGTTTAATCTAAAATGGCCTGGTTTTCAGATATAATATGTGTTTATGTACTAAAAAATATTCTAAGCGTTTGCTGGCTATTTTACTTCTCTTCGTGGATTGATACGGGTTTTAGAACAATTTTCGGTGAATTTGCGTTGATTTGAGCCCCTCCGACGACCATGATCCTTTGCGTTTAAACAATAGATTGTTTTGTTGTGACGTCATAGTGAAATAGGGCAATTGCAGGAATGGAATGGAATGGAATGGAATGGAATGGAATGGAATGGAATGGAATGGAATGGAACGAAACTCAATTTCGCGCGCCAAAACCCACTACCCCCGGCCCTCCCCATCATCACCTCTACTCTTGGACTCTCAACAAAAGCCATAGCCACCACTTGGACATTGTTCCGGTTTTTCAAAAAAGATGGTCCTGTTTTTTAATAATGTACTCGATGTGTAATAAATGTTTTTATGAGGGGGAGAATGGTTCTGAAGGTAAAAAGGGGTGCGGTAAACACCGGACCAACAGTATTGGTAGCTATTGCGCCTTTCTAATTGTAATATACAATGAGTTTTTGAAGAGTCTAGCTCCGCTCAATAATACGCATTAACTGCGTTATTTTTCAAAACATTTCTTTGTTATTTTTACTATCTAGTTATTCAGAAAATAGGAAATCAAAAGCACGCAAGGCCGGAGCTCACGTTACAAGTTTCTCATATTACCTGACCTCACGCTTTGAGAATAATAAGCATTTTCCCCCTAATATTTTAACGCTTTGAAATCGTATTTTAAGGTAAAATTTTCTTAGAAATCAGAAGCAGGGATAAACCTTGATTATCAAACTTGCATCTGTACCTATTTTTGCAGTTTTGGGTAAAAAAATCAACTAGAAAAAAGGGAAGATCAGTCAAAGCGTCTCAACCGGAACTTAATGCTAAAATTCCTGTTTAGAATGCAGTTATTTTCTTCGAATTATTCGAATTAAATAAGTCTAATTTATGTTAAGCCCATTTACTGAGTTTGTTTATGCTGTAATCTCAAACTGACTGCAATTTTGCTGGTTATTTATATTGCCAAAACTCCAGTAATTGTTCTTACGAACAACACGTTCTCAGTCGTCAGGGCCGCGTTCAGTGGCACAGGCTCCGTCATCCCGTACGAGCATTTTCAAGAAAAACCGACAAATATACGCAAAATATTTATCGAACGACACTTGTGCAAACTTACCTAGGTTTAGTGCAGAATTGAGACATAATTGATAATAAATTAATACGAATAATAGAGGAATTCCTTTTAGATCCATCGGAGAAATTAAAACGGCTAAGATATCGGTGAATGTCACGCCATGACACGCATTACTTAAGAGATTGAATGAAAGCTATTCATTTACAACACATGTGATAACAATAACATGTCATAACCTATAAATAATTACTTAGCCAAACCGATATAGTTACATTAAATTTATATCAGCAAAAAAGGGTTTTTAAACAAAATTAGTCCGATAGGAAACCCAGCACAAGGATACTTATTTCTTTCTTCAAGAGCAGCATTAAAAAGAAATTGAAAGTTTTGAGAAAATAAGCTCGCAAAAAATGAAAGGATTATGGGGATATTTTTAACTCAACCGAACGGAAAGTGAAAGAACAGGAATTAGAATTTCGACAACATGACTCACGAGGCAGTAAATGTAAAAATATTTTTTTTACAGCAATGCGTAGAAGAAAACGTGCTTTGAAAATACAAAAATCATCAGAGAAAAATCGAAAATTAGAAGATCGAAAAATCGAGACATAATTGATTAAAAAGCTAACAACTCATTAGATTTTACGGAAGAATAGTAATTGGGTAGCCTGTGTAAAGTAGTAAAATTCCTCTCTGGGGAGTAGAGGGGGAAGGTAGCTAGACCCCTACTGTGCAAGGGAGGGAGGGGTCGTGTAAGCTTAAATAGTACCCCGGGCAAGAATAACGATGTCAAGATGAAGTATGTGGACTCGATAAATCTGTTATTATTAATAGCAATCTTTTATTCTACATCAGCAAACAGTAAGTAAAGACTCATTAATACTATAATGTGCAATTCTTAGTTAAAATTTAAGCTTAAAAGCTGGAATTTGAACAGTCAACAAGAAAGCCAAACACCTTTGGTGACAAATATGCCAAACTTTTTCCTCTTTCAAATTCCTTTTCTTCAACTTAAAAACCCTTCGTTGCTTTCCTTAGGTTTATTTATTCTTAAAAAATACTTGTTAAACTTTTGTGTAGGTTAAATAGTAATAAAGGAGGCTTTGACCTCGGTTTTGAAACTCGATACGATGTTTTTGGAGTTTGTGGTATTTTGGTTCGCGTTTCCTGTTGGATTTAGTAATAACAATTTTATGGAGAAAAAAGCTAACTCTAACTGCTAAATGTTATGCAATGTTATTTCCCCAAGTTCGATAGAGATATTTTTGGTTCAAAAGTAAGTTTAATAATTAATATACCCTAGTCATAAGCTTCATTTATATGTTATGTTTATAATAGATATTTTAGCTCGTACATTATATCATTCCAAGCATAATTCTAGGGAAATTAAATTTGCTGTGTCAGTGATAAATATAATATATTAGTAATAAAACTAATAAGATAAATAGATAAATGTGCAAATGAATCTTTTTCTCTTTCAGTGATATTACTGAAACCGTTAGCTTTGTCTGTTTATAAATCGTCTTTTAAACACAATTCTGACACATGTATGCATTAATTATTTGATCCTTATCTATCTCTAACGTATGCATAATTTATAATTTTAATCAACTGGTCTCTCTCTATTATTTATACATAATAACCCGATTCAGTAGCACCTGGACCTTAATTTGAAGTTTCTTAACATTATTTTGAATGCAAGAGTGATGGAAGGAAAAATCATTCCTTTTTTTAATGAAAGTTATGGCAATTCTTTTAAATCAATTATCTCCACATTAAAAATTTTGAGAAGGGTCTGTTTGGTTTTGAAATCACTGCAATTATGCTTACTTAAAGACTATGTTGATGACTCTTAAAACTCCAGTGCATGCAGCAGGCTGAGCCTCAAATCGAGGGGTCCCCTCAACTGACCACATTGGTTTATAAGTACATTATAAAAAAATTATAAGGATAACTGTCATCTGCTGTCATGGGTTCAATTCCAGGTATTAACCCATCAAGTATATGTGCAGAGTTGATTTTTAGTTTTTGGTTGCTTTATATTTATCTGGGAACTCTCCATTTATGTTACCTCCTAACGAACAAACAAGCAATTATACCAACCAACAAACCAACCAACCAACAAACAAACCAACAAACAAACAAACAAACAAACCAACAAAGCAAGAAAACAACAAACCAACAATCCAACAAAACAACAAACCAACCAACAAACCAAAAAAAAAAAACAAAAAAAAAAAACATTAAGTTAACACTGAAAGAATTTAAGAGCTGTTTTAAAGATAGACTTATTTATAATTATAATTTAGCAACCTAGTTTTAATTTTATATTTATTTATTGTAATTTTTATTGTATATACTTTTTCCCTCTTATTTCTCATATATCATAGAGTGCAGACAATATAACCGTGAAACTTTAGTAATACTAAATAGCACAATTTCATGCAAATTCCATTGTTTTCTATTGTTTAATTAGCACTATTTTGTACTATTTACAAATTACTGTTTCACAGATTAATTGTTTGCACTCTATTAAAGACTAGTATTATTTTTATATTTGTTAAAGAGCAAAAACTACTTTTCATTTCTTTTATTTATGACAGGTACTTGCTCATTTGATAACAAAATAACACCCAATGTGATAGCATTTGGAAGACCAATTGGATCAATAAAGGTAACATGGCCTTCAGTAAATTCTTCTGGACGACCAGTCTCATACAAAGTATACTACAACAAGACCTCCATGATGAACCATTGTCAATATCCCACCACTGATGCATTCTATACTGCAAAACACTGTAGTCAGAACTCTACACGGAAAGGAATTCATCATGAGTGTGATTTGACTGAGGATTACAAGATGCTTAACATGGATATGAGAACAGACAGCCTGTGCATCCTGATAAGCATTAATTCAGCATCGTCAAATGAAACTTGTTACAGTTTTTTCAAGGAGTATGATTCATATTCGACGGAACGTAAGTTTTTTTAATTAATATTCTTTTCATGATTACGATATTATTTTTTATAGTAATTTTTAAAAAAATTAAATTTTGGTGGCCCGTTAGTTTGAAATAGCCTTTTTAGCTTGATATGCAAATTGCCCATTCCAGATCACGTGACTTTCCCTTGAGAATTGTTCTTTTATGGCGAACATGTTAACCTAAAATATTCTACACATGAATTTGAACCATTTCCCAAGAATAACATCACATGGTCTGAATTGTGCACAACAATCAAACAACGATCAATAAGCTAAAAAGGTCTATCCTGGCTTTAAGAGGGATGGGGTCACATAACCTATTAGTAATAATAATAATAATAATAATAATAATAATAATAATAATAATAATAAATCCTTTATTCAAGGAGAGTGGCACTAAATAGCAAAAAACTATGCTTAATAAACCTGTGGCCCGCGCTAAAACTGCCAAGAGATTAGGGAAAGTATCCGTTGTATTGTTTCTCCATGCTATTATTGCTACATGTATATCTTGCACTAAGATGTGTTGTCTTCTCATTATTTTAGCTATCTGTCCTGCCCCAGAGGATCTTCAGGTGCATTCAAGTAAGACAGGAAAGTTAACAGTAAATTGGAATGTGTCACCTAAATTTGTTGGTGATGCCACCTTAAAAGAAATGTCATTTATTATACATGCTAAACCAGTAGGAAAATCAACTATGTGTACAGCAATAGAGGTATGCAGTAGAAAAAAAAAAATTATTATATAAGTTAATAGAGCGCATGCAGTAAAACCATGAAATAAAAACAAAAAGTTGATACTGACAAATAGTATCTATTTAGTGACTAAATAGTTGCTAGCACTCAACCAGAACATTTATTAAGCAAAAGACACAAATGGTCTCTTGTGTATTTGTCTTTGTATAATGAATGTTCTGGTTGAGTGATAGCAGCTATTAGTCACTAAATAGATACTATTTGTCAGTATCAACTTTCATAATAATTTGTCTTATCAACCATAGATTTAATACATATGTTCCGAGCTTTCAGCCTACTCGGCTATCCTCAGGGAAATGAAAAACGTTACATATTGACAAAGAAAAACGCGATCAAACCATGGCATATGTGCGCGCGCATTAAATTAAACAAATTCGTGTGCGCTTAGGAAAAAATAAATAAAACAAATTAATTAATTAAAATAAATAAATAAATAGATGAATAAAAAAATAATAAATAGATAAATATATGAATAATAACAAAAATAATAAAATAAATAAATAAATAAAATAAGATAAAATGAAAAATAAAATAAAACAAGCGACAAACAATCATTGCAAGCTCAGCATTCATCTTGCTTTAATGCAAAGGCACGGCTACCTTTCAAGATGGCACAGGGAACTGTGAAGGGCGCTATTGCGTTGTTATTGCACTTGACATTGTACGGGCTGATCAAAATCTGGTTTTTATTAAAAGCTAAGTCTCTTTGATCTTAGAAATTAAATGATTCCTTACTGCATCCAATATTGTGTCCACTAGTCAACCAACTAAGCTGCAAAGCATTTAAAAATTTTTATCACTTTTTTAAATGTTTTATTTTCAGACAAAGAAACTTAGTGCTCTAGCTTATGACTTCTCCCATAAAAACAATACTCATATTATTGGTGGCTTGGGGCCATGCTGTCCTTACATGGTCACTATATGTTGTGCGTTCAGTCCCATGTATACTGTATGTGATCCTCGTCATGTTTCAGATCCATTTTATGTCACTACAGCTGAGCAAGGTATTAAAATATATTAAAATGTTGATTCAGAATTAATTTTACAATGCGACCGGTCCACCTTATTAGCCTGCGTAGCGGCCCAAATGGGGAGGGGAGGGGAGGGGAGGGGAGGGGGGAAGGGGTGGGGGGCCTGTGGAGGAGGGGATGGCAGTGAGAACCAATCAAATAAATGCTTCTAATGTGTTTAAGCTTCAGCCTCCATGCTTCTTCTAACCCTTTGTAAAATAAGGCAGTACATTCCACCCTTGATTATTTAGGACTATTAATATATAAATTTGTAATTTAAATGTTTGATTGTGTTGTGACTGCAGAACCTACAAGGGCACCTCAAGTGGAGAGTCATGCTATACAACATGGAAACCTGTTGGTTAAATGGAAGGTTAATAGTGAAGAATTAATATGTGACCCTGATAGAGGTTTTTCATGTCATGTTAGATGACGGCAGCCATGTTAGACATCGTTTTACATAAGAAAGAATTCAATTCTCAAAAGCAAAGTTTTTTTATATTCTGCCATCTATAACCTGTTTTGTTTTTGTTTACGAATGCTGTTGTGATAAAAATGAGGCTTACTTGAAAAAAAAAAAAAAAAACACTATGCAATTCTTAAAAATGAAATTCTAAATAACTTGCTGCATCTACAAGTTGCCCTTTTGGAAGCTGTATTATAGGCATGGCCGGCACCTGATGGTGCTAATTCATATTTTTTATAGTCCCTTCCAATTTTTTTCCTGTATTTTTTAACTAGATTCCTTCAAACAATGTGTGTACTGACAAGATCACAGCATATGAAATTCATTACTGGGAAAAACAGAATGACAACTGTTCAAGCATAAAAAGTGGCTCCATCAAAAAATATATTACCAATAGATCAAGTGATAGAGAGGCGAACATAACTGACTTATCATCCTTATTAGTAGCACACTGCTTTTGTATTAGAATGTGCAATCATCCTGGCTGTGGCCCTTGGAGTATGGTGTACTCAGTGGAAGGTAAGACCTATTGACTATTAATTGTCTTTGTTTTCATGAGGGTAGGTAGCACTTAACAGCCAGGCCCTACTTGTACGAAGCCTGGAAAGCGCTATCCAATGGATAAATCTTATCCAGTGGATAAATTTATTGGATAACAGCATCAACTTATCCACTGGATAAGGTTTTATCCGCTGGATAGGGCTATCCAGGCTTCGTACAACCAGGCGCAGTAGCATAGAGTTTCTCACCATTGCATTGTTGCCTCTCCCCCCCCCCCCCCCCCCCCCCCCTCCCTCCCAGCTACGCCCCTGATTTGGATAGACCATAATTTTTAAATTCATAAAAAAATACTGTGTTTCTTGATTACTATTTACTCAGGGTAATTAGGCTCATTTCAGTCAGCAAGATTAATTTTCAAATACCAACAGTAAAGTAATGAATGCACAGCTTTATAACAATACAATCTCTCTATAATTCCACTGAGTTTCACTGGAACACAATGAATTTTCTACACAAAATCATGACTAACCCTGAGCAACAGAGAACTCAAAACTGGAGCATTGCCTCTCAATTTCACTTTGACACCATCTAAAATATGCAAGGAACACTTCTCTTAAGGTTAGCATGAAGCAAACGACAAGAAATAGCACCACCTGTACCCCCAGGGGTGTTAGTCTATCACATGTTATTACGACCCCTTTACCCTGAATTTTTCAGGAAAAATGACAATTCAAGAGGAAGGAAGGACTTTCATAAAACATTTCAAAGTGCTACTATGACGAAAATCACTCAAACTTGGATTCAGCTGAAACTTCCTAAGAATACTCTTTAAAGGTCCAATAATCACTGTATGAAGTGTTTTCTCGATATTGAGGACGAAACTATGATATTTTTACGATTATATTTTGGAGTCTGTGACGTCATACACTCAACATTGAACATCGCTCCATACATTTCTTTGTAGTTTATGATCAAAATATCAGTAGTAAAGGGAGAAAGAAATACCCAAACACCCCAAAATATAAATTACAGTCACAAGTAATGTGAAATAAGCACATTAGCCACCCTTTGGGCTTCATAGGAATAAAATAAATTAAGGATTTATATACAAAGAAATGTATGGAGCGATGTTCGATGTTGAGTGTATGACGTCACAGAGTCCAAAAAATAATTGTAAAAATATCATACTTTTGTCCTGAATATCGAGAAAACACTTCATACAGTGATTATTGAACCTTTAAAGAGTATTTTTAGGAAGTTTCAGCTGAATCCAAGTTTGAGCGATTTTCATCATAGCAGCACTTTAACATTTTTTTTCCTTTTAAGAATCAGAATACACACTGATAACTGCAAAGACAAGAGCTTCAAAAAAGGGCGTGCCTACAGAGACAGTTACGATAGCTATAACAGCTGCAAGCCTTGCTGTAATAATTATGATCTTGATTTTAGTTTTGGTTGCCGTAAGGAGAAGGCAAGTGTACTACTTCTTATTAAATAAATGCTGGTTTCTTAATTCCATCTATTTTTTGTGAATATTGTCATTTCATCTCCTATACCCACACAGCTGAGTGTTGTGTACATAGGATATTGAATGTAGTGGTAGTGCATGTGGAGGGAACCTCACGGAAGAGCCCCATATGGGGAGTGGTGATTGTAAAATATAATTATTATTACTATTATTATTTTTATTATTACTATTATTATTATTATTATTACTATTATTATTATTATTATTATTATTACTATCATTATTATTATTATTATATTGAAAAAAAAGCTTTTTTCTGATTTATCGATAATGTTATAATGATGTTATTTTCTATTAGAAATAGAGCTGATGCGCCAAGACGCCTCGAAGAAGTAGTGGGTGATTTGGTAAGATTCATACTGTCTTGGCAACACAGCACCTTCTTGTCTTACATCAATTTTGATTGATTTTGCCCACAAACTTGACAATTTTACCAATGCACTATCAACACCCTATGCTGATAATCTACCAACACCATACTAATACCCTACCAATACCTAATGATACCCTACAGATACCCTACCAACACCTTATCAATACCCAATACCAATTGCCTACCCCACTGATACCTAATGATACCCTACAGATACCCTACCAACACTTATCAATACCCTATGCTAATTATCTACCAACACTATAGCAACACCCTACCGATACCTGATGATACCCTACAGATACCCTACCAACACCTTATCAATACCCAATACCAATTATTGCCTTCCTCACTGAAAAGACAAGTGGGTTAAGAACACCCAGCCTGAATTTGGGCGTTTTAAGTACCATGTAAATAAGAACACAATCAGCCTGAAACATTTAAAAATGTTCTTAAAAAACAAAAATCACTATTAAATGCCTCCCCATCAGTACTCATGTATACACTGATGGGGGGGGGGGGGGGGGGAGAGTTTAGATTACAGTGTTACCAGTAGCAGACTCCAAGCCTGACCTAACAATAATTTGTTTTTCTACTGTTTTGACACAGTTATTATTTTAGTCAAGATTTTTTAATAACATTTTTGAACTTACTCATTGATATTGACATCTACATGCATTGGTAGTCTACGGCTATATATAGTAATACTGTATATATTTTAGAAACATTTATTTTAAGAACACCTTAAGAACACCTTCAGGCTGATTTTCAGTAAATACCCATTGAATAAGAACAAAATCAGCCTCAACTCCAAAAATGGATGTTCTTTTATGCTGGTTTTTACTGTACCTAATAATACCCTACCAACACCCTATCAATACCCAATACCGATTGTCTACCTCACTGATACCTAATGATACCCTACAGATACCATATCGATACCCTACGGACACCCTATCAATACCCAATACCGATTGTCTACCTCACTGATACCTAATGATACCCTACAGATACCATATCGATACCCTACCGACACCCTATCAATACCCAATACCGATTGTCTACCTCACTGATACCTAATGATACCCTACAGATACCATATCGATACCCTACCGACACCCTATCAATACCCAATACTGATACCCAATACCCAATACAGATACCATATCGATACCCTACCGACACCCTATCAATACCCAATACTGATTGTTTACCTCACTGATACCCAGTGATACCCTATCAATACCCCTCCAACAGCCTATTGATACCCTATAACGGCACCATATTGACACCCTATCAATACCTTTACACTGACTCCTTGTTGATGCCTTATGAATATAGTCGCCCAGATTTCTGTTATCTAATATTTATTATAAAATAACTGTTATGAATGTCGCGTTCTGATTGGTTTGGAGCGCGTGCTTTATGAGAGCACATTGCACGCGCGCGCACTTTCCGTTGCTTCATTCCTATCTATTATTGTAATTTGTATTTTATAAAAGAAATAAAAAACTTGCTTGCTGTGCTGTGTGGAGTCATAAAGCACTTGGGGATTGGCAGAACACTCGAGAAGTGTCCAGAAGCACTCCGCTACGCGTCGTGCTTCTCCTAACACTACTCTCGTGTTCTGCCAACCCCCGCGTGCTTTATGACAGCACACAGCACGCGCGCGCGTTTTCTATTTCTTCATGAAATTGGGCTGATCCTCGCAGTATACGAAGCAACTTATGCAGCTGCAAATTGAAAGACTGAGTCTTGAACGGGATTTGAACCCGTGCCCTGGGGGTTCCGTTGCCATTCTCTAAGCACTGAGCTACTGATAATTATGATAATTATGTCCCATTTTAGGAAACAGCATCAGACATACTCGACTCTTCGCAATCAACAACTGAGATGGAACAATTAAGTGATTATGCCACAGCATAGATTAGGGATTATGACAGGTTAGAGATGCTGTGACATTACACCACAATTATTTTTGTATTTATAATCATCATTCATTGATACTTATCCACTTCGTTAATATCAGCGCTAGGCTAGGTTTGGTAGATTAAGGCCCCGTCCACACGTATCCGCAAATTTTTTTTTACGGATACGGGTTGCGTCCACATGTGTCCGCAAATTTTTGTATCCGTACACAAAAAACGGATACGTGTGGACGGTGAAAACGATTCGAATACGCTGCGTGTGGACGCAAACATTTTCGTATCCGCAAAAAATAACTTGCGGATACAAAAATTTCCGGATACGTGTGGACGAGGCCTAATATTTAGTTTGAAAAATTCAGGGGAGGCACATTGTAGGTAGGTTTGTATTTAACAATTATTCGTTGAAGGTGAAGTGATTATCGGGGAATAATAACCGAAAAGAAGTTGAGGTTATTATTCCCGATATTCACTGAGCAAGAGGTGTATAATTGTTTTAGTATAACTACACAGGTGATTCTTTCAAAAAAAAAAAAAAAAAAAAAAAAGAAGATAAAAGACACATTTAAAATTATTAAACAGCTGGAGGTGATTATCGTGTGATAACCTGAGTTTCTCGACCAATCAGCGCGCGAGATTTTCAATAATCACCTGTGTATTTATACTAAAGCAATGTTATTTTAACAGAACCATAATGATAAATATTTATTATTTATTATCACAATAATAATAATAATGATAATGATACCAATGTTATGTTATCACTTCATAGCTAGGTAGAGCGTTGTATAGTAATATTAATGCACCAGCATAACGATAATTATTTCATATTTATTATCGCTATCACTAGATAGTATGCACATCGTTAATTTTATTTTAGAGTAGGAGTACGCTGTATACATAGCCTGTAAACAGCAGCTTCTCACCCCTCCGCCAGTAGGGATTCGATACATATTACAGTAGTAGGCCCGTAGGGGTGGAAAGGGGCCTCTGACTAAACAAAATTGTAAAATTGTTCTCGGGTTCAAATGGTCAAAACATCAAAACTAAGACAGAGGAGTATTCTGGGTAGTCAATTTTCTTGCCATTTGGAGAGTGTTTGCAGGCAGACACATGCACGAAGAGAGACAAAATGCTTTGTTTGCTAATTTGAACCTGTGTTCAATAGCTGCAAAAGTGCATAATATTAGCTCCATTAACTGTTTACCCAGAACCCTCTTTGGTTTAAGCTTCTATAATTTATCCTTTTTGAACCCACTTTACGATTTTTGAATTTGGTTTAGATGTTAGATTCCAGCTGGAATGTTCTGAGGGAGGTGGGGGGGGGGGGGGGGGGGGGGTGGGGGGTACGGCAGATTTCCTTATCCACAGTGGTATAACACCATATATGAATCTTCCTGGTATTTATTATCATTGTCACTCCACTAGAAAGCAGGTTCCATCTTTACATGAAAGGATAAATTGCGTGTGTGTGTGTGTGTGTGTGTGTGTGTGTGTGTGTGTGTGTGTGTGTGTGTGTGTGTGTGTGTGTGTGTGTGGAGGTGGTGGTGGGGGGGGGGGGGGGGGGGTGGAGAGGATCTTTTTTCCCGATTTCTTTGGGTCGTTCGACGTTCAAAGTTCTCTACGACTACCTTTTTAAAATAATTATGTCTCAAAAAGATGGTTGCACTACGTAGTTCGTATTCTATAAAAAAAAGTATATTAATATTAATGAGACAACAAAAAAAGGTATACAGTTCAGTGCACAGTTATGTAATATTTATCCTTGACTTATTTTAGATAGGAAAATGGGGGAATTTTTTGTGTTAAGCACTTTTCCCACTTTTCGCACGTAAATTTTAAAAATTGCTTCGTTTTCATTAGTATTTAAAAGGGTTTAGGTTGCTTTAAATTAATAGGTACTAGATGTCCGAAAAGACTACCATGCAGACCACTGTTTAAATATATGTACAGCTATTTTTTTAAAAAGTTAGTGAAATTATTGTTTCTTTGCACGTTGCATGCCAAAACCGAATTGCATTATGGGTGATGTGAATACCATTTTCTTCTATGCTGATATTATTTGCATATATATGCGGAATATAATACATTCCAAGCTCAGGTAGCAACATAAAACATGCAACAACATCAGCATTCAGCAATGCAACATGCAGAAATGCAAATGCAGAAATGCAACATTCAGCAATGCAACATTCAGCAATGCAACATGCAGCAATGCAACATGCAGCAATGCAACATTCAGCAATGCAACATGCAGCAATGCAACATGCAGCAATGCAACATGCAGCAATGCAGCAATGCAGCATGCAGCAATGCAACATGCAGCAATGCAACATGCAGTAATGCAACAAAACCTTCACCAACCGTTTTTCAAATAGCTGTATATTCGTGTACGCATGCTGGTATTTTTCTCATATATTGACTTCAGTAGTAACTAACCGCGAATTGTTATTTTTAGTGATTAGGAGAACGCTTTAAAAACATCTGCAATATATTTCTTACTATTTTTAATTTCAAAACGATAACATAAAGTATTTTTGATAATTACGTTTTCTGATAAATCGATATCTAAATTACTTAATCATATAGGAAATCTCACGATCTCGAGTACAATTCGGAATTTATAGGTACGAGTGATGTTTTGAAAGTTTTCAAAATTGGACGAGCCTTTAGACGAGTTCAGTTTGAGAACTTTCAAAACATCACGAGTATCTAAAAATTTAGAATTGTACGAGAAGATGGTGCGATTTTTGGTTTATAATAAACTTAACAAGACTGAGCAGCTTAAAAGGGACTCTACAGAGTACAATTTGGGATTTAATTGTACTCCTCTTGTCCAATCAGAATGGAGTAATTGTTTTGAGTGTATTATGAATATAAATATTGCTCGTAGTAGTTGTGCATAAATATTTTTGTAATAAATTTCTTATGTTTTTATTTTACGAAAAGAAAGTTTTTATTTGGTTAATAATTCTGTTCGAATTTTTAATCACTTCGTCTTTTGTTAAGATATTGATCGTTGTTGTCAAGGTTGTGGTGTCGTTGCTGGCTTTTTCGTGTTGTTTGAAGTTTGTGTTGGTATATTGTTGTGATTACTAATTTGATTTTTCATCTTGTTATTGAAGGTTGTGGTGCTGTGTTTGGGTCGCGTTGTCATTAATCGTTTATTTTTTTTCGTGTTGTTGTTGAAGGTTATTTGCTGTGTTTGTGTCGTGTTGTCGTTACTGTTTTTTTCGCAGTTTTCTGGTGTAGTTTTGCTACCAATGTTGTGGTGGAAGCGTTTTTTTTCCTGCCCCCTATTTACTGTTACACCTTCTGCTGCTTTCTTCTTTCCCCTATCCCATGCATATTGTTTCTATTCAGATGTTGTGTTTCAAATGTGGACGTTACTCATTACAACTCAAAAGACCACGATCATTCTTCGTTTATCCCATTTTATTTTCCTACTAATCCATCATCATTCTACTCAATGAATCGCATTTCTGTATCCATTGTTTATTTATGTACGACGCAGCACTACAGTTAAGGTAACTAAATGTTAACCCCAGTACACTATGACATTGTGTGACAACTCCTACTCTGGAAGAGAAATAACACGATGGAGGCTTGTAGCTGCTAGATTAGCTGTGCTGTTTGGCGATGATCCCCTGGTATATTGTGTTCAGCTTAATTGTCTGGAAAAAAGGTAAGAAGAATTAAGATAGTGAAAGTTTGGCAATACTAACAAGCGTAAAGTTATTTAAAAAGACGTCCTCAGAGCTGTGTAACCTTTTCCAATAGTTGACCCCTCAGCATCCCATAATGTCTTGATTATGACATTACAATTCAAGATGGCTGCCGGTGGAAAAGTACCAGCGTCTTCAGAGGGTCTTTTACGTCCGCCTTATCGAAGTTAGATGAAGTGAAGACAGACGGGGCCTAAAGTTTCAAAGACCTTTTTTATTGAAAACAATTGGGCAATTATTCACATTTTTGTCAGATTGCACTATCTTGCTTCCATGCACATACACGCACGGTTACCGTTTTAGGATGGCGCAGGAAACTGTGAAGGAGACTATACAATTTACGACCGCAATTCCTACAGCTTTGACAGATACAAGATTATGTTATGAAATGAGTGCCCTATATATGCATCGTTCGAGCAAAGACCAAGAGAAAGGTGAGAAGAAAAAAATTATATGTGTTCTATAAATAAATGTATGCAGTTAAGTTTACCGCGGGGAAAAAGGGATGAATTTATATAGCGCCATTCCCAGTAGCTCAATGGCGCTTAACAAGATCAATGGAGGACTTTACTAGCCTCCTTTGCAGCCGTTCTTGGGGTCGTCACGCAACGTTTGCTAGGACTTTACGGGCTGCATATTAAATCAGCTTATCATTAAACCAATCTGCCTATCATTAAACCAATACAATCTTTCCGGTTGGAAATGCGTTTGCTAACAAAAAGAGCGGCAAATTTAACTTTGGATCCCGGTAAATCGCACACACGTCTATCGGAAGAACCAAAAAGAACAGAAGACCGAGAGTTTCCTGAACTTTTTGATCGGAATGACTACCGATTCCATTTGTTTTCCAACGAGAATTTCCGGTTTTTCTGGATTAACGGTAACCATCGAATATCATTGATACTCTAGGGAATGACACATGGCTTAAAACGGGGAAACATTTGCCCAAGCTAGAAATGTTTGTTGAAATTTTGTCATATAGAATCTCAGTCCTAATAATTACGTGGGTGCTGGTGTCGGCATTATGTTACCCAACTAACGGCTTTACACGGAAGAAACAATGTCCTTTTTAATAGCGTTATCATTTCAGTAACGACTTTCGTCAATATTTGGCTTTCCTCGGACAGAAATAGTGGCTTTATTTGCTTAATTAATTTGAGTTTCCCCGTGTTTGTTAAATAAACTTGGATTGATATTTCTATTAAACACCAGGGACCGGTTGTACGAAGCCTGGGTAGCGCTATCCGACGGATAAATCTTATCCAGTGGATAAATTTATTGGATAACAGCATCGACTTATCCACTGGATAAGGATTTATCCGCCGGATAGCGCTATCCAGCCTTCGTACAAGCAGTCCCAGGTCGCTAAACAGAAATGCCTATATATATTCAAGGTGATCATGGTATTACTGTATTAATTTTCCAAGACAATTCTCTATTGATTTATATCGTTAGTCAAAAGGAAATGCCTAGCATGGGACCTAGAGTCCCGTTCGTACTTTCCTCTTTGGATAGCATGTTGCTTCTGTTATAATTTTCCTTCCTGATTGATACCAAATAAAAGTTGTAAATAAGAAAAAATAGTACTAAAGATAACGTACGAAGCACACTGCCAAAAAGTGTTAACATGTATTCCGGCTTGAGCGATTTCTTTCCTTTTTGAATTCTTTCTTTCTTGTCCTCAACATCTGTGTTGTCTGCATGTACAGGCTACTGAAGCAATTACTTAGAATTATGTGAGCACTCGCCCTAGAGAGAGATCGCGGCTGAACTGTTTTTTATTGCTCGTCAGCTTTTTATCTAAAACAGTTGATAGATAGATAATTTGTAACACCGTATGGTATGTAAAAATGAAACTGACGTTTCGGCCTTTATTCCTTCATCGGAGTAAACGAGAGATGAATGTGGAAATGTGTTTATATAGTGAGCGTGGATGATAAATAACCAATGAGAGATGAGTATAAGGGAAAACAAAAGGAAACAAGAGGATCGAAAGTAACAATAGACTAATTAAACGAGAAGCTTATACTTATGCTTATACTTATCTCCCATTGGTTATTTATCATCCACGCTCACTATATAAACACATTTCCACATTCATCTCTCGTTTACTCCGATGAAGGACTAACGTCCGAAACGTCAGTTTCATTTTTACATACCATACGGTGTTACAAATTATCTATCTATCAACTGTTTTACTGAAAACACCGACGCAGTTTACACTAGTTTTCACTAGTTTTCCAGCTTTTTATCTACTTTATCTACTTTACATGTTTGAGATCTACCTTTTATACATTCTAAACCCGTGGGAATTTCTCACGGTATATCACAAAAGTTACGTTAATACTGAGTAAATGAAAGATATAGATAAAGATTATAATGTATTATTAAGATATAGATATAATTAAGATACATTTTAACTCTAATAGTTGTGACTTCAATTTTTGGATTTGTCACAATTATTGCAATATATATAGAAGACTACTAAAAAGGCCAAACAAAGTCATCAATCATCACTCGCTACCCTCACGAGTGCCGAAATTTTGTTCCCGACTTCTCATCGATCATTTATCGTCAGAATTTTTTTCAATGAATTCTCATTCGTTGCGTTTCAATCCTTCACAAATCTTACCGGCATTTTTCTTGGTGAGAGATCGTTTCCTCAGAACCCGCTGAGGAAAGATGTCTTCCCAATAGTTCCCAGAATTCCGTTCGTTTGGTACCCCTCTTTCGTTCATAATACCATTCGATTCACCTTGCATGGTTCTTCCCCATCGAAGTCCCTGTGCGTGGGTGTCGCTTACAAGAGAGAGAACCACTAAGCATGAGACAGCGAGGATAATGAAGAGTCTGGCTTGAAACATGATGGTGATGGGTCTAAAATGGAAATGGTAATTTTGAAACACGAAGTAGAGAAGAAACGGAAAGTGCGCTTTCTCCGCCATGTTCCGTGTTGGTTATGACACAAAAATGGCAGGGAGATGTTACAGCATTAACTTCTCTTCTGTTCTCTTCTCTTCTGTTCTCTTCTGTTCTCTTCTGTTCTCTTCTGTTCTCTTCTGTTCTCTTCTGTTCTCTTCTGTTCTCTTCTGTTCTCTTCTGTTCTCTTCTGTTCTCTTCTGTTCTCTTCTGTTCTCTTCTCTTCTGTTCTCTTCTGTTCTCTTCTCTTCTGTTCTCTTCTGTTCTCTTCTCTTCTGTTCTCTTCTGTTCTCTTCTCTTCTTCTTCTTCTCTTCTCTTCTTTCTCTTCTCTTCTCTTCTCTTCTCTTCTCTTCTCTTCTCTTCTCTTCTCTTCTCTTCTCTTCTCTTCTCTTCTCTTCTCTTCTCTTCTCTTCTCTCTCTTCTTCTCTTCTCGTTCTCTTCTCTTCTCTTCTCTTCTCTTCTCTTCTCTTCTCTTCTCTCTCAAATATACTTTATGCTGCTAAAAATACCAACAACCCCCGTCTTCCGAACTTCTTTTAGAAAGAACACCAAACGTAATCAACACAAGGGATCAGCAGCAGCAGTCGTCTGTCTCAGTACTTCCCGCTGCATCACAAGTAACCGGTCTCTCCACCCCTCCATTTCTTATTCAAAAAGTACGTAAGTGCTTTGTTGATGAATTCTAAATATTTATGCGAAACTTCTGGTAATTCAAAGACAGAGGATACAAATTAGAGAATTCACCGACTCGATAAACCAAAACTTCACTTAAACGATAGCTTAATAACTGGAGCCAAAATTTCCTTTATTTTACTTCAAATTTCTATATAATAGCTTCAAAAAGACTGGGATAAATAAGGGATTTTAGACTCTAGACAGCGAGGCAGCTGAGAATTGCCGTCTGTCAAAACAACGGAAATCTCAGTCTGTTTTGTTTGCGTTGAGATTTTATTCATTTACAAACGACATCCTTTGTAATTAATCAATCGATTAAATAACAGCAAGAATTTTCAAATTAAGTTGTTTTCTTTAAGCTGTTGTTCATACGATTAGAGCGTCTGTATGAAAAAGATTTTCGCTATTGCGCATGCGCAGAATGAACTTTGTGATCTTTTCGGAATTGAGACAATCAACAAAACTTGAAATTGCGAGCGATTTAGAAATGATTTAAGACGCGGGAAAATAATTGCAATCCAAGAGGACACTTTTGTTCATAGCTTCATTAACTAGAACTACCGGAATCCCTTGCACATCTTCTTTTGTTCAGTTAATAATTTGAATGATACTAAAGAAAATTCTCGAAGTTAGTTCAATGACGCCGTTTTACAACTGAGTGGTTTTAGGTAAAGGCGGTGTTGACATGGACGGATTCTAACGGTGTTTGTCAACTGTACGTCTTTGTTTTCAAGACCTTTTAGAAACCAAGTGAAGTGTCAGAAAATAAGTTACACGACGTCACCGGAAAGAAACACTGAAACAGAGAGACAAACTGATTGATTATTTTTTATCCCATTAAAGGTAAAAACGCGTAAACGAAAATTTTGCTCGAAAGAAAAAAAACAACAATTTTTTTCACATGAGATTTTGTGAAGTGAACGGAACAAACTTATGATGGATTTATATTTCAAGTCATCAGACTCTTATGATATTTTGAGAAATTTCTTTAGTACTTTGACATTTACACTCAACTGGTTTCCTCTTCTGAACCAATCCAAAAGTGCGAAAGCTCACATCATCCAATCAGCTATAAGTTTGATAATGGCTTAATCAAACTCTCGGGATTTCTACGAGGACACTTGGCAGGTTTATTCCATAATCATATATGGCCTTTTTTTCATAACTGATTTTCCTAGAATCATGTTTTCGCAAGCAGTTTGCCTTTTTTCGTATCTATTATAGGGAGTGATATATTTTAAACTGAATTGACGTAGAAAAGACATTGATTGATTAAACAATATCTCTTTGTCTACTTTAAATCGTTAATGTTTTCATTTGTCAAACAAATAGAAAATTTATAATTTTGTACTATTTCCTTGAATAATATAACTTTCTTATACATGCAAAAAAAAAAAAAAAAAAAAAAAAAAAAAAAAAAAAAAAAAAAAAGACTACAGAGATGCAATCATTGTTCAAGTTCCCTTGATTTGTAATTCTCAAGAGGTTTAAAACAGGGTCTTTTACTTTTTGCCTGGAGAAAAACGGCTTACAAATCTTCCCATTATCCTTGCTAAAGATGACAGATCTGGAAAACCTAATTCATTTTCTTGATTTCATATGAAGCCAAATTGTAAAGACGAATGATTAGGTATTTGTATTACGTCTTTTAGGTAGGCCTCCTTTTTCTGATTCACGTTAACTGACTCGTTTTTACATCCTTGAGATCCGTTAAGGAAATTGTTCAAGAGGGATTGAGTAGCTCAGTTTTTATGCGTATGAAAAAGAAAGACAGAAGGAAAGAAGGAAAGAAAGGAAGGAAGGAAGTAAGGAAGTAGGAAAAAGAAACGAACGAAACGAAAAGAAAAGAAAAGGAAAGAAAAGAAAAGAAAAGAAAAGAAAAGAAAAGAAAAGAAAAGAAAAGAAAAGAAAAGAAAAGAAAAGAAAAGAAAAGAAAAGAAAAGGAAAAAGAAAGAAGACAAATAGAGAGTAAGAAACAAGAAAGAAGAACAACGCTAAATCAAGAACTCACCTGAGGACAGAGTTTTCTTCAGCGTACTCGAAGGGCGGATAAGTTGTAATAGCGTTTGGCTGAACGTTGCACAGTTAGACCTATACTAAGACGTACCTGACAGGACCACGAAACTTATACCATTCCCCGTGACAACCAAAAAATTCTGACAGCTGACAGTATAATGGGTTTTATGCAGCGAATAACCTCTCAGGAAGCACCTGTGCCCACCTTTAACTCCAACCAGTAGAATAAAAAAGGATATTTGAGCTATTGAGCTGGGTAATATCCCCAACGAGTTCATGAAAAAGCCTTTTTGGTCATATAGATTAAAAAATAAATTTGTCGTTTATTAGTGGTATTGGATATTGGGCGACGTTGATAAGATAATTCCATAACCAACTAAAGAAAACATCGTTTGTAAATCTTAAATCTATTTATTTCCATTGTCCTGTAATAATAGTGACGTATTGTTATGGAAAACAGAAATGACTGGAAAATATATATATAACGAACCTCGAGGCTAAAGCTTAAACAGCACATCCTAAAAGGTGAACTACTGTCGGAAGAAACTCTTTGATTCCAAACTGATTCTTTTGATTAAGCATCTTTCATTTCAAAAATGTAATGACATTTTCAACTATTGTACGCAGGCACTTTTCTTTTACGAATAACATATTTGGCTTGGTTCACAAACCTTTGTGTTTATACATATTAAAAAATGAGTTGATTTCAAGTATAGGAGCTTTACTTATCGCAGATATCTTAATTGAAAAAAACTCAGGAGCTATTGAACACTTGCCGGCACTTATGGACATTTTGGACTTTAGGTAATTACGGCGAGCTCTTAAGCCGTTACAATCAAGATTTCCTAAAGGCATCAAGAAAAAGCCTTTATAGGTTACCTGACAATTATATACGAACTGGAAAAATGAATATATTTTGCTTGATTTTTAAAAAAAAAAGACAAAGCTCACGGTATAAAGAAACAATGGATAGCATTGAAAGGAAGTGAACAAATAGGACAATTGAATGACATAAAAGAAAGAGAAAATATCGAAGCGCTGAAAATAGAGCCGAGGAAATTGAAAACTAAAAATGCGATTTTTTTGGACTTCCTAAAGAGGGTGAACAATTAAGAATATGGCGTTATTTAGATAGAATCTTAACAGAATTTTAACGCTGAAACTTTGTTTATCAAATAGTTCCACTAAAAGTTTCTTTCTTTTTTGTTTTTTTTTTGTTTTTGTTTTAACAACAGCATCTTCATAAGAGTGCAAAACGTTTCCTTACGAGAGGAGTAAAGAAAAGTTGGAACTGTAATGCATCAACGAAAAAGGTCACTTAATAGGTTTATTGAAACGAAAAGCATATTTTATAAGATGAGTTGAGGGCCTAAAAAGGGCTCATGGATGAATACCGCTGCATTGTCCGTTACGAGAGTGTCCTATGCAAGATTTTCCTATTCGAGATTTTTGCTATACGAGATTGTCCTGTACGAGATCGCGCTATACGAGATTGCGCCAAACGAGATTTCCTGTACGAAATTTTCCTATTCTAGATTGTGTTATACGCGAGATTGTCCTATAAAAGATCGTGCTATACGAGTTTGTCTTATACGAGACTGTCCTATACGATATTCGGTCCTCTAGGAAATTGCCTTATTATTTGTATGAGTTGATTCGAGGGTTTTTCTCCGTATTCACCGGTTTTTCTTCCTTCGCCAAAATCACGACCACTTACTATCAGAATAAAAGTTTCTGCAATTGTTCAATGGAGGACAATTTGTTTGTCACGAGAAGAGTCTTCTTCTGAGTCTTCTTGTTTCCATTTCACTTATTTTATTTTATTTCATTTTTTATTCCCTTTTTATTTTGAGTAAAAGATTTGTAAGTCATAGGAAAGCTTTAAAAATAGTACAGTCTGACACTAAAACAATTTAACATCGTGTAAAGTAATTGATCGTTGTCGTTGGGGAAATCTCATATCCGTTAACCTAAAACCGTGTTTTTCCTTGGGAAATTTGAATTTGGATAGGCGTACTAAGGAAGAAAAATTGGCAGGACAAAATTCTCTCATACGTCAAATTAATTGAATGTTTCTGTTTGTGAATCGATCAACGACCAGGGAACCTAATTGTTTTGTTGTAGATACGTAAACATGTCATTGAGAGTAATTGAACTTCTTTCCACAATTAGACCAACTGATGAGGAAACTGATGAAAAAGGCTATATGAATATGTTTTGTATAACACTCAAAATATTTGAGAAAAAATTCGAAACAAGTAAGTATAAGAGTATACGGAATGAGAAAGAAGAGATGAGCTATTAAAAAAGCGGAGAAAAAAATGGATCTATAGAACCGACAAAGTAAGGCCACGGGTTCATAAGTTGCTTCATATACTGCGAGGAGCAGCTCAATTTGATCCAGGGGAAGGGGAGCGGGGAGACTCTCTCGAAAAGTGGGTAGGGGGGCTCGACAGACCTTTTAAGGTCAAAAATGAGACCTCACCTACCTTTTAGGGTCTCCGGCTGACTCCCGGCTGACTCCGTACCTTTTAGGGTCAGATTTGTTCGTTTTGAAAAATATCAAATGTCATACAAAAAGAATGGTTGGAAACGTCGTCATTTTAAATGTGGTCGTACCTTTTAGGGCCTGAAATCAGCATCTCAGTTAATTTATGCGTACCTTTTAGGGTCATTTTCAAAACCGTCCGTCGAGCCCCCCTACCCACTTTTCAAGAGAGTCCCTCCTACCCCCCCTACCCCCCCCCCCCCCCGGGAATTTGATACAGAACCGACCAAGTTCGTTGCATTGCAACAGAAAGGAACTACTGACTTTATTTACAGCAGCTGAGTCCCCCCCCCCCCCCCCCCCCCCCCGGATCGTCTTCGATAGTAGCTTTGCGTATCATGATATGAGTTCTCGCTGACAAGAACAGACATAACACGATGCCTGTTCTGACAGCTGTTGAATGGGCTAATCAGTGTGTCCATTTAAAATAGAGGACAAGGTAGACCAATGGAAAGATTTTCATTTAGACAATGCTAGTAGTTGAACTGCAGGGGGACTAAATCTGTCTGCTGTTTGAAAGCTCGTTTTTTGATGGACACGGACATTTCCTGCTGAATAAATGTCAAACCGAGATCAAGAAAATCGCGGAAGAAAACCCAACACATTCAGATCCACTGCAAATAGATCTGTGAGTTAACCATCATGCTGAATAAATGCCAAACCTAGATCAAGGAAATTGCGGGGAAAAAAACAATGAATTCAGATCCACTGCAAATAGAACCGTGAGTTAACCATCAGCACTGACTTAGACTTAGAAGTCAAAGCTTTCCATTAAGTCGAACCACTCGGTCCAAGTTCTCCAATGGTTCGTATCACTAGTTCTTAGAACTGCTTCAGGCGGCGTTGGTCCAGTTCTAAGGACTGACGCTTACCCTTCGTGAACTCGTCGCTCGGACCCGTCGGTTTCGACTTTATGGTAAGCGCCCTTGGATCAGCCAAGAGGTTTAGTTTGAAATCATGGTTTGACCCGTTTCCTGACTTACATAAGCCCAGAGATTGTTTCAGGGTTTGATCTGTGAGTTAGCCATGCCCTGACTTAGATCAGCCCAGAGGTCGTTTCAGGGTTCTATCTTTGAGTCAGCTGTGCTCTGACTTAGATCAGCCCAGAGGTCGTTCCAGGGTGTAATCTGTGAGTTAACAGTACCCTGAAATATAGATCAGCCCAGAGGTCGTTCCAGGGTTCTATCTTTGAGTCAGCTGTGGCCTGACTTAGATCAGCACAGAGGTTGTTTCAGGGCGTAATCTGTGAGTTAGCCATGCCCTGACTTAGAGCAGCCTTGGGGTTGTTTCAGGGTTTGTCACGTTCTGTGAGTTTACCTCATGATCATGATGCGCATCTTTAATGCCGGATTTTTCACATGTAACTCCGTAACCCCCATTTTCCTTTGATTTTTTTTTTTTTTTTTTTTTTTGACGAGAATATCACGGGTCGTATAGCTGTTTGTTATATTATCCGCTCATTGTAGGTATTTTGGACAAAATCAATGAGCATTAAACAACTTTCTTGTCTATTCGTTATTTATTGCTTTTGATAATCTTTCAAGAATGAATGTCGTGATTTACAATTATTCGCGTCATAAAATGTTCATTCAAAAAATTAATTATTTCTTTGATTTAGGATTTGTTTCAGCCAAACTGATTTGGCAGGATTTTGTTTTAATTTATCTTGTCCATAGTTGGGATTGCTGTGGTCTGTGCTACTGCGCCTCTCTAGAAAGTGGCATCTGACAATGAACAAAATATTGAAATAAATAAAATGTCTACATAGATTTATGTAACAGACCCCTTGCAGCACTTCGGAAGGCAGCTTAATTTTGAGGACATAACAATGCATTTCCAATTCTCAGGGCCCCGTTGTACGAAGTCTGGATAGCGCTATCCGGCGGATAAATCCTTATCCAGTGGATAAGTCGATGCTGTTATCCACTGTTATCCGCTTCGTACAACGGG
Source organism: Actinia tenebrosa (assembly GCF_029948245.1). NCBI lineage: Eukaryota > Metazoa > Cnidaria > Anthozoa > Actiniaria > Actiniidae > Actinia > Actinia tenebrosa. Next base: position 5,856,088 of record NW_028292576.1, read on the forward strand.
GCCCTGAAATTGAAAACCTATTGTTACGTCCTCTAAATTGAGCTCCTTTGACGTCACATCCAAGGGGTCTATAGTATTATTAGTAACTTATATCAGGTGCTGATGTGGTGTGACGTGTGTGATATAACGTCACGTATCGCGCATCACGTCTTTCAGTGATGTGATGTGATGACGTCAAGTAAGTTGGTTTAGTATGTCATGTTGTGTCGTAACATATTCACGTCACGTTATGTGTCACGTCATCACATCACTACATACGTAACGTGACGTATGTAGTGATGTGATGACGTGACACATAACGTGACGTGAATATGTTAGCCGGCGTGACCTGGCTTGAGGTGAGGTGATGTAAGATGGTATAAATAGTGTACCAGTTTTTGTATGTACGTATGGTGTGATGTAATGAGATGTTCTGCTCGTGCGTTGCATGGTAAAATACAACGTCCAACACTTGTGTTTCAGTGTTGAGTGTGTAATGTTTTTACTCATAAAATCTCTAGAATCCTACGCACCCTGGTTATATTTTCGCTTGAAATAATCCTTGAATCGTCTCAATTCGTCCGCAGCTTTCTCTTCATTAATCTCTTGTTCCAATGAATCTACGGATTTCTTCCCCCATCTCAACCCTTGCTGTTGCCCGTTGCTTTGTTGGATACACATGGAGACAAGCAAACAGCTAACCAGTAGAATTATGAGGTACGTTTTACATGCCATTTCTGAAGAAAAAGTAATAATAGACATAAGTACAAACATATATTTGAACTCTATTAACAGGGGCGTTTTGTGGTCTCGGCCCTAGAGGTGGTGGTAAGGGGAGAGGGGAGGGGGAGGGATGTACCATTTTCCCTCATTTTCCCTTTTCCCTTCCCTTCATATCCACAAGTTAGTAAGACTGTTTTGAGAGGAAGAGGTTATATTGAATATATAGTGTGCGCTTGCTATTGAATAGTTAGTTGCGAGTTGAACATCTATCATTGGTGTCAGAAGGGTCAGGAGTGCGCGCATTTCACAGCGGAAACGAAAGCACTTATCTTTGTTACTGTGTTTGCGCGCTTTATTATGTTGTAAAGTTTAAGAAAATTGCGTGCTAACTAAGTGAAATGGAATCTGCGTCCTGCTTAAGAGTTTTATTTAACGTAGTCGCAAGGTGTCCTCAATTGGCTACTTGAGAACACGTATTTTTCTATTAAAAAGAAAAAGGTTTCTTTCGAATAACGTACACATTTTCTCTATAATTGTGTCCTCTAGTTATACCCCAGTACCCATTGGTTAAGTAGTGCTTACAGTACGAGTGCTTTTTCGTCATGGAATACATACATTCTCATTACTTTTAAGTTTATATATATAGCATCGTTCCCTGCTAGCAGAGACTTTTTTCCTTTTGTTTTGGTGGAGCGAGACTCTGCCGATGTAGGACGTTATAGATGTGTGGTTTCAATTAGAATGATTGGCTTATTACTGGAAAACAGTTTTTAGGTGAATTATTTCAGTTGTTATGGTCCGAGGTTTTACCCTTCTATCTAAGAGAGCTGAGCTTAGTCAAAAACTAAGAAAGACCTACCTCAGATCTGGGACTACTGTTTTCTTCCAAAGATAGCCTGTTCTCGTCAACTTGGTAAGCAACTCTGATACGACTCTGAAACCGATCTGACTCTCTATTTATATCCTTTACTTTACTTTTCACGTGTAAACAGACTTCCAAAACCACGCCCAAGTAATTATTTTATAGATGCACACAAACGAGATAAAGATTTTTTTTTGAGTTTTTTATTTTTATTTTGGAAAAACAAACTTCCTTCTTGCAGACGATTAACTAATAGGTTCGAAGCTTCTTAGTGTTTTCTTGGTCCAAGATTTTATCATATGCTTTATCAAATGATTGCTTTTTTGGGAAAGCCTTTACGAGAGGGTGCCAATGGGGTTAGTAGTTAACTGACAAATAACCTAAAATTAGTAGTTAACAGTTAAGTGATATTTCATTATTTTGGTTAATAGAATGACCAGCGCTCATAAGAATATTACAGTCAACTGATATTTGACCGAAAACAATTAGTAGTTAAATAACAATTGAGTACCCCCATCTTACGAGGCTAGTATATATATATTTTTATAAAAATAACTGAAAAAATAAATAAATAACGAAAAGAGAGAAAAATAATGCGATTGAAAGTAAGTCAGATAATCGAGTTTGTTATTCCTTTAGGGACATTAACTCATTATTTATTTCCTGAAGTATGTTATCAATTAATCTTTATGATGTTGCAAAAGATTCTCCTCCTATACTTCGACGATATACTGCGGCCATCTTGGATTACAAGGCATTACGGGGAACTTTGCAGAGTGCAAATAAAGCTTAGTGACATTATAGTGAAGTCATTAAACCCGTGCAAAAGATGTTAGACTAATACACAATAATAATAATATTTATTTACTTAATATTGCGCAGTCTAACATGCCAATATATGATCGAGTGCGCATAACAAAATACAATACCAATATCCATTTACAATATAATATTTCCTTACTATTAAAATAGAAATTAAAATATATATCATATAGTAAAAAAATGAAAGTAATTAAATAAGTATAAAATTAATAATTAATAAGATATAAACGATGCTAAGTTCTAATCATAAAAAAACATTCGTAGATCCTAACTCCATTGTTTTATTTTGTGTCTATTTGACTATTTGACTATTACACGTTGACTAGTATCTTTTATTTCACGAGTGTAATGCGTTCACTCTATTGACGTACGTAGATTGATATTAAAACAGCTCACAACAAGGGAATGCAAAAAGATGTAAAGACGGCACCGTATCGTAGAAGTAGTCCATTGCTAAAAAAAGACGAAACGCGCATGCGTCTGTGTACTGTGTACAGCTCTCTAAAACGGTATACGGGGATTTGCAGGGAAAGCATGAGAAAAGCGTGAGGAGAATAGCTTGCGTAGACCTATTAGTGCACGAATGGCTTACACCTTTACTGTTTTCCCTAGAGATAAGCTCTAATTACGTATATACACTCAGATGATATCTTATCTTGTGATATTGTATGATCCGAACGTTATTAGGAAGAATGTAAACGCGATATCAAGTCGGCAAACCCTCCAAGATTAATTATCTTTTGTTTTCTGATTCGATGATATAATGGTTGAAGCTATAATTGCTTTTTAATTATGCAACAGAACAAAATAGTCGATTATTTTTGAAACAGATCAACACCAGGAAAGAAAAGAAAAATGAAATCGATTAAGAAAATCTATTATACTTTTTTTCATGTTCACCGCCTGTGTCGAAATTAAAAATCAATGTCGGGAAAGCAGAAGTGAAACGTTTCGCAGCTATTGTTATTGTTATTGTTGCTATTGATGGTGTTGCTATACGATGTTGCTATTAGTGTTGTTGTTGTGTTTTTTTTTGTTTTTGTTTTTGTTTTTTTGTTTTTGTTTTTTTTTTGTTTTTTTTTTTTGTTTTTTTTGGTATCAACAATACAATACAATACGACACAGTATAGCACAACACAAGGCAGCAAAACATCACAACACAACCGACAGCAAAGCTTGGCTCGACACCACACCCAACGGCACGCCACACAACGCAACCTAACATAAAGCAATGCAACACAACACAACACATCACAACACAACACAATTTAACATCACACCAAACCACAACAAAAGCAGCACAGAACATCGCAACAACACCAAAGCACTGCACAACACAACACCACAAACACAGCAGAATAAAACACATCACAACACAACACATTAAAATCACAACAAAACGCAACACAGCATCACAACAAATACAGCAAACTCAACACAGAACATCACAACGCAGCAGTACCCCAAGGGGCATCTGCTCGATTAGTCTCGCTACACGGGTGACCCGTACCTTCTCACTCTTAATATCTGTAATATTATTAATATCTGTAATATTATTAATATCTGTAATATTACTAATATCTGCATTATCAACCTAAATTCTCTCAAGGTATACAAATACAATTATTGTACCAGTATAAGATGTTATTATTAAATTAGATTAAAGTGGGGAAAAAACACGCACACAAATTAAGACGACCGAACATAAACAAAGGAAGACCAATTCGTTAATCGTTTTTCAGTGACACCTGCAGTTTAATTATCTCATAGTGTCTTTCAAGTACAACAGAAGATAATGAAGTATTTACAGACATAATAGGAAATAAATATTGTACTTATTCGGAAAGTTTTTGACCGGAAAAATTAAACAAGAATAAATTCTCACAAAAATACTTTTTTCCTTTATCTTTTTTATTTTATTTTTGTAAAATCGAAAGAAAAATCAGTAGTTAGTATGGATATTATTAGCCACTGAAACTAAAAGTTTCAGAAACCAGCATAGCGTGATATTTTTATCTCTAGAGAAAGTAATGATTGGTGAAAAGATAAAAAGAATTATAATAAAGGACTATTGTTTCGTGTATTAAGATGGTCATTATTGCAAAATATTTTGGCAATTGTCTTGCCAAAATTTTACGTCTATAATCGTCCTTTGTATTTTTGTTTTTCTTCCTCTTGTTAGTAAATTTGTTCACTGGCTTGAGAAGAAACACAAGAAAGGAAAGTATATCGAGGGAAGAAAAAAGAAAATAAAAGAAAAGAAAAGGTAAGAAATGGTTTCTACAGTTATCTGTTCAAAGAAAAAACAACCTGAACTTGGATTATAACTGAAATTCCACATTTAGAGAACTCAAAAATAATAGAATAAATGAATGAAAGATCTCTCCATTGAAAAAGTATAAATCCGTCATTCATCCTCCATTACAAAATTCTAATCCGATTTTACAGAAGACAGTGGCTTGGCTCTTGAATTAAAATTATCAAAAAAACTGTTCGGGCGAGCAATACAAAATTGTAATTTGAAAAAAAATTTTGAGGAGTTTCCAACTTAATCGAGATTTTCTTTTCTTCAAAATCTTAAAGGAGCTTAAACGGTTAACTTTTGAAAAAATATATATTGGAAGTCTTAAGAATTTAGTTTGATAATCTAGTGTACACCAGCTGAAGTAACTTGGAAAAAGATAAATTCTTCGAGGGATTTTCAAACTTACCCATGTTCAATTTTCTTTTTACAAAAAGAGTTAACTCTATCAAAATATATTACAATTGAAACTCTTTAAAGAATCTAGATTCCAGAGTAAGTAACTTAAAACAGAGAAGTTTTTGTTACGATGAATTTTCGACGTACCTTAATTTGTTGTTTTTAGAAAACTATTCTTCTTAAAGGTCTCAGTTCTTGTTCTGTCAGTCCCGGCGCGAATTGTGTAGAGAGACCAACACTTTTCTGTTTTTATACCCTGAGTTTCTGGTTCCCGTTAATAAATAAACAAATACATACAATGCCCCTATTACGATAAACAACAATTAGTGGGTTTAGGATAACGTAAATTGGGGAAATCTTTGCCGCTCTGTGACTGAGATATCTATTGTTTTACATACGTGGCCAACGCAAATTTACAATAAACGACAATTTGATTACGGATATATCTATATTTTGACAGTCTTTAAGGCTCTCTTTACAGCTCATATATGCCTTAAGTTTATCTTAATGGAGATTTGTTGTCGAACTAAATTTAAGCTGATGGATACGAATTTTTGCCGCCCTTGACTCGATAACCAATGGCGACTTCGTGTTCACAACTCTAGATTATACTTTAGTCCTTATGTCTTTTCATTTAGTGAATTTTATTTATTGGCTTCTGTAAAGTTCGAAGTTAAAGACGTTAACTTTTTTGAAAGATCATTATATAGCCGAAATTTTATTCCAACGAAGGGCTAAGGTCCCCACAATAACGTCAGTATTTTGTAAACATTTATTTTTACTTTTAAAAAAAGGGTTTCTTTTTTTCTCTAGTAGAAATAATATGAATCTTAGACCATGCCCTTCTAGTGAGAATTGAAATTGTTTCCGTGAAGGAAAGAAAAATACAGGCGATAATTAACAATCCCACAAGATCCAAGCTCAAGTCTAATCTCTTTTCGACCAATAAGGAGTTTTTCATTATCTCTGGAAAGGCGCCGAGAAATTCTGCTCATTTAGAAAAGAATTTCGCTTGATGAGATAGAAAGTACATCATTGTACTGAATTCCAAAGAACAAAATAAGTTTTAAATCTAGGAGTTCCTGAGTCGACACGGAAAACTTTTGTCAGGTAGAACTCTAAGCTTCCTTGTTTATTTTATATAATTAAAATTAATTTGATTCTTTTAAGAAATAACGAAGGACTTTATTAATGATTTTTAGCCGTTAATTCGTAAACTTGTTCGCGATTTTGGACCAATTTTCTTAATAATTTTTTTTTAATTTGGTAAACAACACCGTTCTGTTTTTGAACAACTTCAAAAGTTATCTAAACACCTACAATGAGAATCTAAATCATTTGAATGGTTTTAAAGTTTACGTTTTTCTTTAAGGAAAGCTTCTATCGTCAACGAATTTAGCTGTAATTCTCTTTTACTAGGGAAGATAAAAAACGATAGAAAAGATAAATATTTTCCTATATAAAATGCAAGATAGATTAAATAAAGTTTGTACGATTGGGGACGCATTATACTTTTGCTGTATATGATCCTTTTGCGATAAAGAAATCCAGTCTTGAAAAAAAACATTCGCTCTTCGTCTTTAGCGACTAAAAATGCAATTTTAAATTAAGCTTTAACACGTTAAACATGTTTGAAATTCCAAAAGAAAATTCTTGTTTTCTTTTTATTTATTTTTCTTCTTCTTGTTTTCCCCGCTGATTCGCGTTTATTTACTTCGTCGGACTATACATTTCTAGATCATTCCTCTCCGATGGTCATCAAGAACTTTTTTCAATAGTCAACATGCACTTGTATTTTTCTGTTATTTCGATCATTACCGGCAAAATAGCTAGTAATGTCTTCAAAAGATTTACAAAGCTCCAAGCCTGATTTCAAGAAGCGACGCAAGGATAAACGTCTTCGTCCTCATTTCTCAACCTAAGCACAAACACAAGGATTTATTTTCCCCTTTCGTTGTGCCCTGCGTATACGATTGCGTTTGTGTTTGTGTACTGCTAACGAAAATCAGGCCTGCGGGCTTTAGTTATAACAAAATAGACGCTTAATTTGGCGTCCGGATTTTCAAGAGTCTGTACAAGAGACTACTTGTTTTATTTATAGCTTAAAATAGAACGACTGGAGTTTCAAACTGTAAAGAACGCGGTATATATTTTTTTGTGAAGATTATCAATTGGCTTGGCAAACACGACAACTGAAGATCATCTAGCACCTCATTACTGACTTCATCTTCGGAAATTTAAACCATTTAAAATAACCTTAATTAATTAACTGCTACTTCGAACGAGGAAGTCTTCATGATTATCTATTGAAATTAGATTCGTCGTTTCTACGGCGGAATAAGACCAATTCCCCCCCCCCCCCCCCCTTTTTTTTCTTTTTTTTTTTTTTTTTTTTTTTTTTTTTTTTTTTTTTTTTTTTTTTTTTTTTTTTCATTTTAGATGGGAATTAAACCTTAAAACTTTTAATTTTTCAAATAATATTGAAAACTTAAACAATCTCTGCATATGCTGGTCAAAGTCAGGGCACATCTAACTCACAGATCGAACCCTGAAACGACCTCTGATCTGGTAAAGGTCAGGGCACAGCTAACTCTCAGATCGAACCCTGAAACGACCTCTGATCTGGTAAATGTCAGGGCACAGCTAACTCTAAGGTTGAACCTTAAAACAATCTCTGATCAAAGCCAGGGCATGGCTATTTCAACAGATCGAATTGGAATTTAGCTTACGTTTTGGCACCATTGGGAGGAAAACTGAAGAATCCGATTGAAATTTTAAACACTCGTATCAAGGGCGGAGACCTAACAAACTCTATTCAAATGTGATGCCGAATTAATAAGAAACCACAACCCGAAACCTCAAAATGAGAGGCGAGTGTAGTACCTCTACGCTATCCTTAATTCCCTGAACCCAAAAACCTCTTAGGGTCTTTAGATCCTGAGTCAAGGATTAAAAATCCGCTGCATTGAATTGAAGCTGGTTAGCATAATTAAGGAAGGGTTGAATGCCTTACTGCTACACAAGAAACAAAAGATAGAAACAAAAGGATAGACGGATTGTCCCAAGCGTTAGGGACGCACTTTTTTTATCTATACTTCATTCTAAGTAATAAATCATTCACTAGAATTTTTTTCGTTATTATTTCTCTTCGGCCGTTTGAATGTGCTGCGGTTTCTCATTCAGGACCGTTGTCTGCCGGGTGTGCGCACGAAAAATAAATAGGCTTTGGTGACTTAACATCACAAATTAAATTACTATACGATGGTGTAATGTTTTTTTAATTTTAACATGGGACTCCTGAAATATATACTTTCTTTCTCGGCTTATGGATGATCTTATATAGCGCAATATGCCCTTACTTTTATTCTGAGCTCAAGCCGAAGTGCAACTAGTATCCCCTTATCCCATTTTAGCGGACATTTTCTAAACATTTTCTAGCTCCTCTCTCTTGGTATTTACAAACTTTATAAACTACCTGCATGGTATTTCTTCTATCCTAAGAATATGCGCAACTATTTAAACGGCTATGCACCACGGGTATGGCAAAACAGAACACTTCTTATTACATTTTAGCGGGCATTAATTTTAAATATTTTCTCACTCTTCTATCTCAATTGTAGCTCGGTCTGATATGCTATTTCTTTGTCCAAGATTGTGTGCACACTAAAACTTAAGACATAAAACTTAAGACATAAAACTTAAGACATTAAAAAAAACATATAACGAGAAACTTATTGTTTTCCTCGAAATATTTGACAGACGATTATGATTACAATTTCAAGACTATAGTCCTATAGTCCTTTAGTCTTTTTGTTCATTTTCCATAACCATTTGTTCACCGAAATTGTTCATTGAAATTCGCAAAGAAAATAAGGGATTGGTAATCGACAAAAAAAGTGTTGTTTCAGCAAGACGTAGGTTGAAATAAAGCTCACTGTAAAATTACTTCACTTTATCTGACATGTATAGTCTACCCTGGGTAGATAAATGACACGCTGATAAGATAATGGTGGCACTTCGATGGCGTTTAAAGCTATTTGTCAAGCTTTCATCATGCAGCTAATAGATAAACGTTTCCCCTTCCTTCCCAAGCTAAACACCTACGATATTGAGTTCAAGGAATGCGGCTTTTATCAAATAATTTTCAAGTTTGTAACTAACACCAGAAAATAATTACGATAGCTGACAAACAAGAGCGTGTTAACATCATGCCTTAAAATCGTGAAGTTTGAGGGAAATATGTTCGAACTTGGAGAAAAAATTAATTGGATATATTTGAAAAGTTTGAATTTTATTTTTAAAAAAAACCTTTGCTGGGGACAAAGAGACGCCTCCAAATTTTCCCACAAAATTTCAATTTTCGAAGCAATTCATATGTTCGCGAGTTTTGATTTTCAAACTCAGTTCACATGTAGTTTTAGGTTCAGGTCAAACGTCGAACTTCACAAGAGCCGAACCTAATTACAGCAAAGAAGACCGCATTGTTGTCCATCGTTTCAATTAGGTTCGACTCATGTGAAGTAATTTTAACAACATGCTGTTTTCAGCTATATGGTAATTATTGATATGCCCTGTGCGTGAGAATTAGAATTACATGATAAAACCACATTGAAATATTGACCTCTTTTTTTTAACGAAGTAGCAAAATACCGCTGTGTTTCTTGACTACAGACTCATTTACGCAGGGTCAGGGACGATTTTGATCCACAGTATTCGTCTTTTCATATTGTTGAAGTTGCGCATTCTTTACTTTGCTGTTGGTGTTTGTGAATATTATAACGTTAAAACGAGGCTAACGCTGATAAAATGAGTCCGCGAACAAGGAACAAAACGTTATTTTACGAATTCAAAAAAAAAAAAAAAAAAAAAAAAAAAAAGAAAAAGAAAGGTTTTGGAATCATGACTTCCAAAAAAAATTAAATTACAAAATAACTGACAGATGTCATAAGATTGACCAAAGTATAGTTTTTAATCCATTTCTCAGATCTAGAAAAACAAGTTTGACATAAGTAAGCCTTCTTTACTATATGAATGTTGGCAAGATTTTGATTATTTACGGTGTTTGGGGCATATAGCTAAGCTTGAGAGCTCTTGAATGACATATACTTGACGTTTAGGACGTTTGGCTCGCCCACCAGTCTTCACTAATTCAAGTTTAATCTACCACTCCATAGTTAGAGAGGATGTTAAATTTGGGACTTTCTTACCATTAGGTTAATTAAGATCAAGAGTGTTAAAGCGGTAGTTCACCCAGTCTAGTTTTTGAATTATATAGTTACTGGTGAGCTAGCCGTGCCCTGACTTTTATCAGTAAGGCGGCCATAGAGTGTTTCAGGGTTCCAAAGATTTTTTTTTTTCCAGGTCAGCTAAAATATAACAAGCATAAGCACAACCGCAGTGTCGTTTTGTAGAAAAACGCTTGATTCGTAAGTAAGCAATGGGCGGCATTTTAAACCCAACACGGACGATAATACTAATAACTAGATCTTTCTGATTGGCTCCAGCTTTCTCAAGATAATTCACAAGTTCGACTACTATACCGAAAAATAATACTTTCTTTCTTTGTGTCTCTGTGAAGACGACGCATTGTTTTTGCTAATAAATTGGTAATCATTCAATTTATTCTCATCATTCAAGTAAATTTGACGGTGCCGCAATTCTTTGTAACTTAGGCAGCTTTTACAAATCCGTTTTAACCCGATCACTTGGACGTAAAATAGAGACCTTTAGCATCAGGTTTTCCGCTAACCACTAACTGCTAGAGATCAGGCCCAGAAACACAAACACGTCCGCAAACACGGAGAAAACGACTCAGCATCAATGAAATTTAATGTGGCGGCTTTTCCAGCAACAATTTTATTATGACGCCTTGCTAAGTTTGACTTAAAAAGCCAGACGTCGAACTGCAGTTTGAGGTTTTCGGGAAGAACGTCGTGCTACGGTCTCTAATATTTCCACTAAAGGAGAGCTGATTCTGATTCCACCTCGCTGGCCTTTTAGAGATGCTCTTGCATAGTTTATTCAAGATCTATTCAAGTCATGCGCACATTCAAACTTGCCACAGGCGACACAATTCAGAAAATTAATAAAATGGATATTTTACAGCAATTTGTTTTAAAAAAAAAGGATAACTTCCGATTCCTTTTTATCAAAGGTTTTCCACAACAACATTCACTGATTATTATCCAGGTGATCTGAGGAAAATTGATTAGCCAATCAAATCGCGAATTTTGTTTCCGCAAAAACAATCATTCTCATGCGTCTTTGCGCTTTCAATTCTTCATGAGCAGCGAAAAATTGTTTTTGTATAGTTTCATAAATGAGCAGGAGTGTTTTATCAGGTTTAAAACCACGAGGCGCAGCCGCGAGTCTATTGAACGACTTCAAATATTCTCTCATGCTCTTGTACTCTTTGGGACCGTTATCGAATGTTAAAACGTTCAAAAGATATTGCATATGCTTATCTCAATATGTTATCTGAGTAGAGTTTGTTAGTTCTGTCCCTTTATTCCAGGACAGGGCAGAAAAACGGTTTTTGACCTTTCGCCATAAGACTGATTTACGTATATAATGTTTTGTTAACACGTTCTTTTGGAGCCAAATTGCAAAATATCAAATGCGACCAAAATTTATTGAATGCGTATTTGAGAGTATAAAGCCGTGTACTTTGGGAGAGGTGATATTTTGATCAGCAGAAAAACTGACATTTTCGTGAATACTAATAAATAGATTTACTCTAATTCGACAAAATTTCGTCGCAAGTTTCGAGCAGCAGTGACACAAATGAAACGCGTATTATACTCAGTTAAATTTTAAAAATCGTGAAAGTAGCGGGCTTGTCTTTTTTTCTGCCCTGTCATAATCCAGGGGGTTTTTCCTGTTTCTCTGGTGTTCCTCCCTCTGCAAAACTTAATATTCTCATTCCAATTCGATCTGTGAGTTCTGTGAGTTAGCTGTGGCTTGAATTTGAGCAGCAGGGAGTTTCAGTATATTAGAATAAAACTTAAAGTTTTTTTTATTTGGCAAAAGGCTATAAAGGCTATGAAATTTTTAGCTGTATGAGTATTTATATTGTAGTCATCAGTACGTAGTTTGAAAAATCACTCATTTCATTTATTTTCATCTGTTATCTTCACAAAAACAACACTTATCCACTAACGACTTTGAAATCTCTTTATAGCAATCATTTTACTTGCTTGCTTGCTTGCTTGCTTGCTTGCTTGCTTGCTTGCTTGCTTGCTTGCTTGCTTGCTTGCTTGCTTGCTTGCTTGCTTGTGTTCATGGTGTATAGGAGGTTGCGCGTGTGTCAGCGGCCACTAAAATGTACATACACGATGACGATGTTGCCATAAATAGTCATAGCCATGCTCATGATCAGTAATAAGTGCTATTATAACCTACAGGGGTCCATGTGTGTAGTGGCCAGAACAATTGTTCAATGACATATTTGCCTTAACTTTATTTCTAAAATCACAAAATAATTTTTAGATAGCTATACTCATTTTGTTCAGGTTAAGTAATCAGTGTTATTATGATCTGTAGGTCAGTGTGTGTGTAGTGGTCAGAAGACGTGAGCAAGTCTAAACCATGGCCGTATAAGGTAAATTGGGGACAGGAGTAAAACAATGAGATGGCCAAAAAAAAAAGACCCGCTTTTATTAAGTCATGTGATATGTTATCAGTAAATACCCCTCTCTCATCAGACACCTGTTGAAATGCTTTATACTGGTTGTGCATAGAGACTATTTCTATTCAGACTTTTGCAAATAGACCGCGACGAAAACAAGCCGTTAGAAAAATTAAGCCGACTTTTACTGGTCCCGTGATAGAGCATGCACTCTCACGGCCTGGTCGCAAGGTTCTGTCTTCCGGTTAATAGGATTTCTCAGAGCCTATGATTCGACTAATGAGTAGGTTCTGGGAACTAGAATGTTGACAAAATCTAAACTAGACCCTTCCACAGTCGTCCGTTCCGTCTCCACGCTTAGAAACTGTTACGGTAGATTGACCGAAAGGACTTATGGGTCCCGAAAACTTGGACCCGGCGTGCTTTGGGAACCCAAAATACTCGTCCACAGTCTCTCTCGTTTCAATATTTTCAAGATGTCGACGAAAACGAGTATTTTAGTTCCCAAAGCACGCCGGGTCCGAGTTTTGGGGACCCATAAGTCCTTTCGGTCATTGTACCGTTACAGTCTCTAAGCGTGGAGACGGAACGGACGAGCGAGAGACTGTGGAAGAGTCTAGCAAAATCTAACTCTCGATAACCCAGACTCTTCATGTCCAAACCGAGAGAGAAGGTCTGGGAAATGCCTAACACTTCTACCCCTTTATTTCACTCATGACGTCATAGACCAAGAAAATGACAGCTTGAAATCAATTATTTATGAACACTATAAATTTGATTCTTTGATATGTTCAGCTAGAGCACTATAATGTGACTTAGCCGATAGTGACTTACTATAATGTGACTTCGTATATAGTTTTTTCTTCTATTTCCTGCAAATATATAATACCTACACTTGTCTATCTCACGTCTCTTATAACGTACTAGCTATGCACACTTACCATGCTATATATCCCTCACCATTTACTTGACGTAAAATAAAGGGTTTTTTTTTTTGCTTAGCTGCAAACTATCGCTGTTGAATAACAAATGCCGCACGTCCAGATCTCTGTAAAGGGAGAAGTCTTGCTGATTCAGAATTTTTCTAGAAATTAAACTAGAGAGAACCCGTTCAGCTACGTGCATGATATGCTAAGTCAAGCAATAATTAAATGAGGTTAAACGCAGCTGTAGGTACATAAAGAATATAACTGCACCACTATATGACCCCCCAAGACTACAATTAGACTATCAAGATAGGAAAAAATAAAAAACAAAAAAATAAAGAATAGATTCGGTGACCTTGAAACATCCCGGAAAACACAAGACCATTTATTTTTTTATCTTTTACCATGCAGTTTAAGGTATTATACGAGTAGTTAAGATCTACTTTGCGAATTACTACGATCCGTATAGCTAATTCTCTGCGATGCGACTAAGGATGCATTTAATAGGAGCTTGCATTTTTTTATTAAAGATTATGGAACTTGAATCTGATAAAGCACGCAAAGAACTGACAAATTAATGCTTAAAGGGTTAACAGAAAATTTCAAAAACAATTTTCTTCATATAAAATCTTTACTAGTAAGTCGATTTAGGGTTTTTTATTATACTTTATCAGGAAGAATAAGCTGCGACGGAAAAGGGATAACAGATAAATTAACTAGAAGGTCATTTACTTTTACCTCATCTGTATACGAGAAACTTAGTGCGCACTGCTAAATTAGTTCCTGTAGGTGAAGTATAGAAATTCGTAATAAGCCGAACGGAATATATATATATATATATATATACACAGCCATTTGCAAAAATTATGGCCGCTTCCAACATATATCAACATATATATAAGTATATCAAAAGCATATCAAAATAATAATAGATAAATAAATATTTATAATATCATCCCTGATATTTTTTCCGAGTTGTATATCACTAGCGCTTTCTGCGGAAAAAATATCAAGAAAGATATCTCGCCGTGTCTATGATGGATCGACGAATCGGAATTTAGAATTCAACGTGTTGGGTTTTGCGGAGGGGAAGACAACCGCGGTTGATTTCTCCCCGGAATCAGGGGAGAAATCTAACGAACACTACTCACATGTGATACACAATCCAGATATCGAACCTGAAACCCTATAGGTGAGAGGCGAGTGCACTTCTGCCACGCCACCATTGGTTCGTAAATTAGAATACATCAGCAACACAGTGACTCTTTTATAGGGGCGCCATGATATATCTGCGTGGCTGAGAAATGCGATTTAAGATAATCTTGCAAAAAAAACAAAAACAAAAAATTTTTCAATTTATTATAAAAGATAGTAATAAGGTTTCTACTCAAAAATAGAATTGTAAACTTCTGTAAATGCTCTTCTACTACATATTTCTAACACCAAATTAATATTTTTATATTTTTAGTTTAGCGTCGTTTTGTCTCACTGCAGAACAAATACTGACTAATTAGACGTCTCTAGTACGGTTACTGCGATGGTAACGGAATGCTTCCTATCAGACTAATGACCTATTAAGAAATCCTTATCAAAATTGTTTTTTCAAAATGATTGTAACGTAAAAAGAATGTGTTGGTACGGGCCCGATACCATCAGACAGGAAGTCTGATCTAAATGATGTTTGTTTCTTGTACTTTGAATCCTAATTGTTCATTTTTTTTCTGTTTCTGTGTTTGAATGCCTTCTCTTAATACCAATGGAGCAATAATTCTTCATCCTTTTTCTTTTATTTCCTCATTAAACGTTCTTTCTTTCTTTCTTTCTTTCTTTCTTTCTTTCTTTCTTTCTTTCTTTCTTTCTTTCTTTCTTTCTTTCTTTCTTTCTTTCTTTCTTTCTTTCTTTCTTTCTTTCTTTCTATCCTTCCTTCCTTTTTTCTTTCTTTCCTTCTTTCCTCCTTTCCTCCTTTCCTTCTTTCTTCCTTTCCTTCTTTCCTTCTTTCTTTCTTTCTTCCTTTCTTTCCTTGTATTCACACTTGTATTCATTGACTCATTCATCCATTTATTCTCTTTCGTTTGTTCTTCCATTTTCACTACTTTTTATCTCCCACTTTCGTTTGAAAATGGACCTTGTAGCTAAAAGCTACTGTGCATTTTTTGCCAGTGATCTTTCAGTTTTTGAAAAATATGCCAACTTCTTTCAAGCCAATAATGAGCTATCATTCAAAACACCGAACATATCTTCATTAAAACCTCTTTAATTAAAGCCAGCACATTATCTTTAAGGTTTTTACACAAGGTTTTTACATTTACGACTCAGCAACTGACCAGTAGAATCCAAAAGACAAAATCCCGTGAAAATGATGATTAAAAAAATCAATAATTTAAGACCTATTCATTTCTTAAATTTTCTGACCTTAATCCAACAATTATTGCAAATACAATTAGGTATGTTTTGTGATTACTTCGGCGAAATAAAACACATGGAATTTGTAGATTTATTTCAAAAGAAATGACAAAGGAATGGTAATAAGTTCTTTGGTGAACCGACTACTTCTTGATCAGTTAAGCCAAAGATAATTAGTCCCACGTCCCGCACCTCCTTGCTAATTAGCTGACAAATATCACCAAAAACCCTTCTAAAACTCTGGACACATTTAGATAAGAGTGTTATCAAGTGAAAACCGAGGAAGCACGGCCTTCATTATAAAGATATCGTTAGAGATAAGTGTTTAAGTTTTAGCTCGATTCCTAGCTACATGAAATATTAATGAAAGAATCACACGGCTTTAAAAGGCAGCTCGCTTGCAAAAGTTACCACATTTCCCACTTTTGCTTGCTGATAGTCACTTGGAGATCGTCTCTGGAACTTAAGGTAAAGCTTGCGTAAATTCTTATCGTTGATTCCACCATCTTGTTCAGTTATACCTTCGTGGTTTTGGTACAAAACACTACTCAATTAGATAATAATGCTAATTGTAGCTTATCTTGAAATAAGTTCGAGGGCAGCTTAATCGCGTCAGTGCACCATTTGGGCATATTTTTTTCCATCAAATTTATTTTATTTTTTGAACACTTTTTTTTTTTGCATTTTTGTACTTGAATGAGTTCTAGTCGTACAATGTCGCATCAAACTAAATTTTCTTGTAAAGTTTCCTTCAAACTTTACTACGGAGCATTTTCTCTCCACTCGAAGTTATAAGCTTATATAGTGTTAGAATTCAGTTTACTCCAATATAATGCATATTTCAAAATACCGATAGTTCTAGGCTAAGCTCAGTCTTCAAGGTTTACGGTATCAGCAGTATTGGTCCCTTTCTATTAGTTCGTCTCAGTATCACGTTTTTATATTCGACTCTCTCTACTTCATTTGGTTGTTCGTTCGTTCGTTCGTTCGTTCGTTCGTTCGTTCGTTCGTTCGTTCGTTCGTTCGTTCGTTCGTTCGTTCGTTCGTTCGTTTGTTTGTTTGTTTGACTGATTTTCCTTTGTTTTGTGTGTGTATTTGTTTTTGTGTTGTTTTCTTTTGCGGATATACATTTTTTTAAATCAAAAATCTAGTTTAGCTTACCACTGCCGGATTGTTAAAGGGGGACCTTAGCTTTATAACGCAAATGTAAGGTTCCCGAAACGAATTTAAACTTAGCAGTTGATTTTTACGGAGGGAGCAAAGCAAAGAACATGAAGACTAAAACCCTCGAAGCACAGGAGAAAACCAACTAGAAGCTGTACTCACACGAGATTGGCGGGCCCAGAACGTATTATCAATCAATTATTTTATTATTAATTTTATCTATTTATGTTCATAATTTGTGCAGGCAGAGATAAACAGTAATTCGAAAATAGTTGAATAAAATGGCTATAAAATTTCTTGCTTTATTCGCAGTAATAGCAAGATCTAGACAAATGTAGACATGTTAATTGGTGAGCTTCATATTTTCAAATAAACAAGTTCACTAATTTTTTAAGGGTCTTCTTTTCACACTTGTATGAGCTAATAAATTAAATTTTTGTTACGAAAGTGATATAAAATCATTAAGTTTACAAATTGTTCTATAATAACTTTTCTTAATATTTAATGAACTTGCCTTTCTTTTTTTAACTTCTGCGGCTTATTTGATATTAAAACCTTATTAAATAATTAATTATCGGTGAAACCGCGAGACAAAATACGACAAAGACCCGTCTGTATGAATAGGGATAAAAACGTTAATTCGAATCCTTGCCATGACAAATTCAAGCCAAATTGAGATGTGCTTTTCAGTGGCGGATCCAGGACTTTAAGAGGGGGGTTCATTTGTGCAAATCTCGGCACAACAATAACGTTCTCTTGCATCATCATTTTTCCCATGAGGCACATCACTGGCCTAGGGATGCTCCTGATAAGGATAACCTATCCACCAGTCCCATTTCATATTAAATCTCATGAGTTAGTACCATACTTTTATTTATTTATTTTAAAAAAATATAAAAAATCCAAGGTACCAGCCGGTGGGGGTTGTGTGTGTGTGGGGGGGGGGGGGGGGGGGGGGGGGGGTTGGGGAGAGGAGGGGGGGGGGTAATTTGCACCCAATGAAACCATCCCCCCCCACCCCTTAATCCGCCACAGCTTTTTTCTTTTTCTTTTCTGCTTTTTTGATGTGCGGGTGGTGGGAGTGTCTTGAATGTTAACCGGCTTCAAACTCGCTTCCACTCTCTGCTCGCCCGAATCAGTACGAACATACTATAGAGTCTAGGGCCCAGTAGGCTCACAGAGTCGTCCTATTGCGTTTGTCCATTGTTATGTTATCATTGCCATTCCGTTTACAGTAGTTTGTAAACCTTTAGGCTACTATTAGACTAGAATAACCAGCGGAAGCCATTTATAATTTGCGTTCACTCAGTCGATCCCGCTTCTGATATCGTGAGATAATACTGATCAAAGAGACACGTGGTTAAGAAACTGTTCAGACAAAGAAGACCGACCGCCTCTGTCAGTAAACATTAAGACCACTGCGTTCAGGACGTGAAAAATTCGACTTCTGAACTAAATATGTATTAGATTCGAAAAGAAAACGAATTTTCGAAACGCTGATGCTTCTCTAGTTAAATTATAAAATTGCGATAACTGATTAAATCTTAATGATCCGGATTTGTTCTGAAGAAAATGGAAGTCCAAATAGCGAAAAATACTACCATTTGAATAGCTTGAATAGTATAATTGCATGGCCAACCCATGTTCCAACCCAACCATTCTCTGGGTATAAGAGAGGAATAAATCATGAAAATTTAATTTGCTGTTCATTTTTTCTAGACAGATTCCATAAGTATAAGTTATAGCTCGTTTTTGAGCACTCTAATTGTTTTGTGCTCAAATCAATTTATCTCGATACTATGACTTGGAGCTCATAACTGCATATCTATAGCTTGAAGTTATAATTCCTATAAGCCGAGAGTGTCATCAGTTTATCGGCTTTGGCGTTAGATTTCCTACTTTATCTATAGAGTATTTCCGATATTTTCTTCATATGTTTTAAGGAAGAAGATTGAAATGCGTCATTTACCTCAATCAATTTGCCATATAGAATTCCTTCGTCAGCAAAGATAAACACTCATTAGAATCGAATGAAAAACCTAGGAATTGCGTTGAGCTTTGCACTAAGTTAACTTTTGTCCATCCTTTCCCATCAATACACCATATAAACGTGAAAACTACTTAAAAAGCACCAAACTGAGAAAGACAAGACCACTCGGTTATAAAAATATAGGCTATCTTCTCCGAGAAGATATATAAAAAATTTCGGATATTTGAAAAGCTGAATCGCATGAGGACGTAAAATACGAGACTTTTTTTCTCTAAATATTTCTTTATCGTATGATTTTTAGTGTGATTATGATCCGCGAATGTATGTAGCTTTATACTTGTGAGAAGGAATGTTTTTGCCTATCGGTCTTGATCTTTAGAGAGGAATTTATTCTCACGCCGATATGGGAACTCTCCACTCCACTCAGTTAAAGAGGCTAGGACTTTAGTTATTCTCACACCGATATGGGAACCGTCTCCACTCCACTCAGTTAAAGAGGCTAGGACTTCATTGTTTGTCCGTCATCATCATACGAATGAATTTTACTATTACTGTTAACTTTATCATAGCATTACTGTAATGATGCATCTATAGATAAATAGGTGAGAATACTGGCTGCAATTGCTAGCCAAAGTTCAAAAAAATGACCATTTTAAGAAAGCTAAGAATTCCAATATTGCACGATATTTTAGTCTTCTAATTTTATAATGATTACTTCGTTACAGCCTTTGATCCTCGGCTGCCATAAGTAATTTCCATATTTAAGAACACTATTCTTTTGTTTTCTTGTGACTGAAGACGACTCCTTTGAAACCCAGAATATTCTTAGACTATAAATTTCACATTTTACTTGACCGAATCAAGAGAAACACTTCAGTTCTTGGAAACATGGACCTCGTTATTCTAACAAAGTCACACATATTTTCCGCTAAAATATGAACTGTTTTTTAAGTAAGTGACGCCCCTTGTTATTAAAAGCTTCAAATAGTCTGAAACCATCAGTTTTATAATCTACTCGACCGACGATAAGTGCATAATAGCACACCTAATATCAAACATCCAAGGCTCTACAAATTATGTCGAAAATTGTTTACACATATATCACTATCTTCCGAGATTACCCTCAGCAAATATATCTTAGTTTACTTTTGATTAAAGAGCTGGAATCTAGTCATTATATTTGATTCTAGGTTTCTAGAATATTACTAATCGAATCCCTCTTTGGCAAATACTCTGGTGTTCTTATCAGTGGAGTCCTTGAAAATCACCCGCCAAATCATGGGAAATTGAAGTGCATCTAGGAATATTAAAGCCTGCAGTTTAGTCACAGCGTGGGTGACTAGTCTTCTTCCTCTAAGGAAGGAAGATTCTAGTGAACTCTAGACTAAAAAAAGTCCCAGAGTTCTTTATAGAGAACCCTATACAGTTTGGACCAAAACTATGAATAGCTATATATATATTTCTTTTTGTGCGCGCATCCAAATTCTACACGAAAAAATGGAGGTTGGATTTACAATAAAAAAATGCAAATCTTTTTATGATTTTGCTATAACTTTTCAACGTCCAAAACATAAACAATTACAGTCTTTTGATTTTGATTATTCATTTGAACATCTTCAACTCATCTTGTTCCCGACGATTTGTTCTGAAGTCACATCGTTAATTTTTTTTGAGTTGAATGGGCGCGCAACCATGAAACCGTTTTGCAAAGCAATTTTGTCAGTTGATCAGTCTTAGTTCGAGTATGATAAGATTTACTAGCCTTCTTGATGCAAAATTTTTAAATTTGTTGATTCAAAAAAATAAAAGAACAAGAAAAAGAGAAAAAAGGGTTTCATAGTTGCTTCTAAATATAGGGTTGCTATTCAAGAGCTTGGTTTTTTATTTCAGTTATAACGTTCTCTAAAACCTGGATTTTTTTCCCATCTAAAGTTGCCCGCATTCAGTTGCCCAGCTTGCTTCGGGTTATACTTACTAGATGAGCGATACTGGCTAGGCATCAAGCACTAGACACGACACCGGGAACTGGACTTCCTCAATACGTCGCGTCAAAAACTGTCGGCTTTTTAGCGCTTCTAAGTAAAAAAAAGTAAAATGCCACCACTGTCTTAAAGATAACTGCGATTTTCTAGTACCAAATATTACTAGATAAATGACTCGAAGCTATGCCAAAAAAAAGCTTTGATAGATAAAGAGGCGCGTAAAGACGTTGAAATGAGTTGATGACATCTATCTGATCGTGAGGGAGGAAAGCCACGAGGCTCTTTTGATCAATATCACTCGTATATTTTGTCAATATTTTGCAAAAACTAGAACTGTTTATTAGAAAACATTCTCACAATTTTCCGCCAATGTGGACTTCATTTGTACATTAGGTAATCAGTGTAGTGAATGTCGATATGGGAGTGAACCTGGTTGAAGCTTCAGTGAAGTTTATCACGACTGATCTCTGGGCTAAAACAAGCCGTGCTAACTTCATTATATTCGATATGATACGTGGGGTTGATAAGCCACAAAATTATTTAAGTAAATAACAAATTCATACTACTAGCTTTTGCTGATTTTTTATCTTTCATTTTATTTTTTGCTAAACTTTTAAGTCATATTTTCATTCTTAGTCTGGAACGATTGGCTTGGACTAAAAGTTAAAATTTTGGTTTTCTTTCATTCTGTTAAAATGCTGGTCTTGTTTCATTTTGTTAAATTTTGGTTATAATTTTATGTTGTTCACATTTTGGTCTTATTTTATTTTGTCGAATTTTGATGTTACTTCATTTTGTTCAAATTTTGGTCTTATTTTATTTTTGTTTAAATTTTGGTTTTGATTTATTTTTTCAACTCTTGGTCTTACTTTATATTTGTACATATCTAATGCAGTATGATTTCGATTTCAAATCAAGGCAGTCCAACAGTAATATAAATGGAAAACTTTAAGAGAAATGTGGTCAACAACTTACTTTACTTATAGTTCGTTAATAGTGAGGGGTAGATGGGACTATCAGTATATATATATATATATATATATTGTTTTTTGGATTTTTATCAATTTTCAATCAATATTTTTTCTCTTACATTTCTCTTGGAAACCCTTCAGTTTATTAGGGTCTAATATGTTCATACAGATACTACATTATATTTAATGCTTTTTTTCAAGTGTTTTTAAATTAACTGGTAATTCTTTTAATTTCCATGCTCTTGTCTTGAAAGGCTTGGTAACATGGTATATATATAGCTATGAAACATTTTAAAATGTTTTTGAACATTCTTTGAAAGCTTGTTCACGTATAGAAGGATTTTGCTGCACTGCTAAAGCGATGGACCTTTTGCTTTTTGGAAATTTGAGGGAAGCTTTACATGTTTATTGGCTTGAATCGGGATCTCGTGCAAATGTGAATTCACAGAGTTTGAATTCAATTAATGTATCCTTACTTTATAAGAATGCCATACTCCTTGTTGTATTACCAATACGTTTAATTTAACTCTAGCAGTTTCACAAAAGAATGGCACAAATATAAACCTTTATAACCGGCTATCTGGTCCAAGTCTTGCGTAGCAATCACTGCTATGATTTACCATTGTGCGGGCGTTCGTGCATGTTTGTAAATGGAGTTCCTGGTATTAAATAATCAGGAAACTCAGTCTTTTCTCGTGGACCTACGTATTAGATACTTCAAAAAGAATCGTCTTTCCTAGCTACTACATTGTTTTGTAGTCATACTACGTACAGAGTAGAGATCGGAAGATTGACGCAGATAACAGCGCTCTTAATTACTGAATTGAGGTGAGCTCACTTCACGCCTTGGGATAAGACTGTAATCATGATATAGAATTTCCTTAAGGGCTTTTAGAGACATAATGTCTATGTTTATTATAAGTTATCTGATGTACTCGCGGTTTTTAGCCCTTTATAAAGGATTCAACCACACTTAGAAAGTCAGTTGATCGTAGGTTTAGCACTGAGTTACTGCAGAAAAGACGACAAAAAAACTTCAAGGTACGTGCTATTTTCTTTCTATAATTTCTCCAAATACTTATGAGGCAACATGACAATATTCTTATTCACATTCCATTACAAATACTCTTGATGGGGTAATAGGTAAATAGAACTCTCCTCAAATATTGACTTTTGCTTTTTGACATTAATATACTCCTATTTTACGAGTCGAAAAATGAAATGAAGACACGATGATTCTGTGATCAGTGTTTAACCCAGCCACAAAATTGAATATTCTCTTATACATGTTTATTGTTAAGATTGTTTGTTATAAGTTATAAAGTCAAAATATATTTTGAGCAGATTTACAGCTTAAAAAAAAACTAAGGAAAAGGATATACAATTTTATATTTCTACCTCGTATAAAAAGATCGATTGTTTGTTTTTGTCACTCAACTTGACAATAGCCCAATCTTGATTCTATACTTGTTCCAAAGATGGAAGATTCAGCTTTAAAACCTTAAAGGAACTTTGCTAGTAAATTCAACATATGATTATTATCGTTCGTTACTGAATTTGAAATTGCTTTGTACTAAGACACATAAAGTTTTATATGCAATGTTTGCCTAAAACTACTGATGAATAACTAGGAAGAGAAAAAGTGAATCATTACACTCCATTATTGGCAGAAATTATTGTACTGTATGAAATACTGTATGAAACCAATGCGGCTGTAGACTTGTTGCTATTGGCTATTTCACATGCAACTCGTAAATTCGGATTTAAATAAGGCGTGGTGAATGCGTTCCCATTTGCGCCATGTACTTGAAAACAGTTTGTGAGATTGTTTTCGCTAACTAAAACGTCCAGCCTTAATTGCTTCATTAGACAAGTGTATAAGGTCACTGAGGATCAAACTATGGACATCTTAGCTTGCTTAGCAGGCAGTACACTAACCAACCAAGCCACACTTGCTCCTTGAACAAGTGTTTGTGGTCACATGAGAATCAATTTATTTTAATCAAGCACTTTAACTAAAGAAATTGTGCAAATAGAATAAGAGAAAAGAAAAATTGTTAAACGAACATATCTTGAACGAGCAAGGTGCCATTTTTTTAAATATTTTGGTTCTATTCCTGTTATCAAAGTCACATCGATAATCACCATTCAATAATTAAACTTTTCAGCTAAGAAATTCTAATTCTAAAATCAAAATTCTATATACTTAAACTGAAGAATTTAAAAAAAAATCCATTTAGATCAAATAGTAAACTGAACTGAAAAAACATCATTTCACGCCATTGTTTAATCGTCCACGAAAAACGTCTTTTCTTGTCATTAAGACATAAAGCTTACACTACTCAGCCGTTTTATCTTCAATTGTGATCCCTAAAAGAGCTCTACGTTTAGCCAATATTTATCTCTACTTAGAGATCAATAATAGAAACAGTACTGAGTGATTTCAGAACGGTGTTGATGGTTATTGTTTATCTCTCACAAACAAAACCGTCTGCAAATTATTCCCCTTAACTAGTTTTGAGCCGTGATGTTTTAAAAAGCTTATCATCAAAAGCATTTTTTTTCTTCTCTCTTTCGCTTGTGTGTTTTCTGTGATTACTTTTGCAATGGTTTTCTTTTTAGAGGGAAATAAAGGTTCTTTAGTTCCCCTCAATTTTTAGCAGTGAAATTGGTTGAACATCGAAGTGATCTGTATAGTTTTCGTGATCTATAGTTTGTTCCTAATTCAGTTTTATTCAAAGAACTCGACTACTCTCCGTCCTGTCTTAGTCGCCTTAACATGCTACATGCGTTATTACAGTCTTATCTAATGCAATCATACATCTTCCCATATGGCCAAGCTTCTTAAAAATTTGAATGAAATATTTTACGTTATTCATAATAAAATCATTGCTTTTCATAGCGCCACATTATTCCTGTGTTGTATACAATCCTTTGACTAAACGTTGTCGTTGATCGGATCATCCCTACGCGCCTAGACCGAAAAGGATAACGGGTAAATTACCCAGAACTTGCATCATCCAAACTGCCGTATGCTAGAGGCATGGTTTTAGCAAATTAAATTGGATCGAAAACAGCGAGCGCAAGACGTGTTAGATAACATATGCGGCAGCTATAGTAACTGTGAAAAAATGGGAACGAAGGGCAGAAAAAGACCTCTACAAGCTGAAACAAGTCTTCTGAATAAAATTGATATATTGTAAGCTTTGTGTAAATTTATGTGCGAATTTATTGACAAAAATAAAGGCCTTCTTGCGAACAAAAAATAAAGGATAATCATGACTGTCATAAACAGGCTTCGTATTAGTAAATAGGAGGTTACTAATACAACCTTTGAACAGCTTATAATTTATCGTATTATTTTCCTGCAAATGAAAATTGATGCATGTTTCTTAACAGAAGCTTAGCCCAATGTTTGAATTTAGTAAAATTATTGACTTAAAATGACAACCAAATGTCAAAAAAAACCTGTAATTTGTCGGATGTAAGTTTGTTTACTTTAGAATCGTGGAACATGATGTCACGAGTTGACGAAAAATCGGTGAAAATAATTAAAAGAGGTGGAAGAGGAAAAATAAACATTTTAACATTTTGAAGTGTTTTGCTTCAAAAATAACCGAATTTTTGTAAAATATACTAGCATGTGATTTCGGCGGATAAATAAAATATCTAGAAAGGGAAAAATCTAGAGTACAATTATTCCGTATGGAAAATGGTGCATGGCTTTCGGTTGTACAGCATTAAATAAAAAATACACCTAGTATATTTGAATTCAAACAGCCTCTGGTTCTTAATCTAGAAAGGGAAAAATATAGAGTACAATTATTTCGTATGGAAAATGGTGCATGGTTTTCGGTTGCACAGCATTAAATAAAAAATACACCTAGTATATTTGAATTCAAACAGCCTCTGGTTCTTAATCTAGAAAGGGAAAAATCTAGAGTACAATTATTCCGTATGTAAAATGGTGCATGGTTTTCAGCGGTACAGTATTAAATAAAAAATACACCTAGTATATTTGAATCCAAACAGCCTCTGGTTCTAAATCTAGAAAGGGAAAAATCTAGAGTACAAATATTCCGTATGGAAAATGGTCCATGGTTTTCGGTTGTACAGCATTAAATAAAAAATACACCTAGTATATTTGAATTCGAACAGCCTCTGGTTCTAAATAAATAAAATTTTAAAATCGTCAAAGAAAGTACATTTTTCTTGTTCGACTAATGAGTTTAAGAAAGGAAGTTGGATAAGTTTTGTTTCGCCAGTAAGTTAAAAAACCATTTTGTTTTTCTTGTTATCATGGAAATTTAGAAATTTTATTTCTCTATTTCATCAAAAAAAAAAAAAAAAAAAAAAAAGAAGAAAAAAAAAGGTAAAACACGCATGTTGATTTAGCCTGGTTTTGGCTTCTTGGCTTCTAAAAGACTTCCATTAATATTTACTGCGATGATTCAAGCTCCAATTCACTACTGAAAGTAAAGAAAAGTATCCTGTATTTCTACAAAAAGAGCTGTATTTTGGCTGCAATAAGGTAAGCCATCACGATGACTCGAGCTGCAATTCTCTGTGTAGTATTCATACTCAAAACAGCCTTCTTGGAGGTCGGTACTTATATAAAATTTGCTGATAACTGCATGTCAAATCCTGACCTAGAAATCTAATACACGATACACCTGCCTAGCATTTTTTCTTTCTTACGCCTGATGCAATTTGTTGCAAGTTCCCGTCGACTTTTGTCTAAAAAAATAACAAGATTTTTGCTGCTTGTCGAGATTAATTTTTTGTTTTAATCGAGTTACGTGGGAGACTTTTGTTAAATTGAACCTGAAAAAAAATTTGCGCAATGCAGCGCGACAATTGTCAAATTCAATTTTGTTCTTTTTAAGCCAATTTTGTACTAAAAACGTAATTGATATGCTAAAAAGGCCCGTTTTTGACCAATATAGTCTGAGAAGGTTATTGAAATAAAGGGTTTGATTGGATTAGAGCTGGAAAATATTTTATCTCCCGTCTAAATTTCCAGGCACATTGATAGCTTAAGGATGTATACAGAATTATTCAATGTATTTTTTTAAAGTAAAATCGCCAAAAGCAATCTTCATTTACGTTCAGATAAGAAAAATAACCCCAAAAATTGTTTCCATTCAAATAACCCAAGTAAATTATTTCACTATTCAGTTGTAAATGAATTTGTTAATTTGGCTTTTTCTATCGTTTAGTGGCGGGATCTTTCTCAATCAATTTAGTAATTGCTTTATTGTTTAGAGCTTCGTTGTTTGACGCGCTCTTAACCGTGTGTTTCCTCTAGCTTCTCCACAAGATTTCTGTTTTATTTACAAGTCATTTTGTATAAATATAACCTTATTGTTGTGTGGTTTCTTCGTGGGGTAAACGAATTATATCTTAATGTATTAAATCTAGAAGACAATCGTTAGCAAGAAGCCATTTAACTGTGTTGAAGTTATTTTCAAAGCAATTCATGATCTAGTTAAATTCTTCGCCTTTTCTTTACGATTAATTGTATTTACTAAATGAAAATATTTACAGGTAAAACTGTAAAATCGTACGGAAATCCTATTTGACATTTCGCAAATATAAGGTTTGTAATACAGAGATTGTTCATTCGGTCATAATTGGAAGGCCAAACATGACGTATTTGATAGTCATTGGTTAATGATATAAAACCCAACCGTTTCATCATACTGTTCACAGTACTACTCGGTTCCAGCTAACACCAAGACTAAGAGCTCCAAACGCAACTTATAGGTAAGTTAGAATACTTTAATTTTAAACCTCGGCTGTGTCTTGCTCTCTTTTTAGTATGCTTGATGTGGAGTTCGACTTCATAATCTTGACTTCAAATTTCCTTCACCGCGTGTATTTATCGCAACACTATAGCTGATCTAAGCGTTTTATTTTGTTGTTGAACTTGTTCACGGAAGCTTATTCTCTGTCGTTAGTCGGGTTCCGAAACCATATCTGGAATTTCTATCTCATTCTTAATGAGTTCCTTTAATTGGTGTTTCTTTTGGAATGGATTTTATCTCTTGAGAAATCTGCGCGCGCGTGCATCGAAAGGATTAAGATAACTGCGGGAAGAAAGCATAGCTTAGACTATAGCTTATACTAGAAAAAATACTGCTATCACATTAGTTTAAATGCGTTTCTGAGCTATTTTAGTAGGCTAAGCGCTGCAGTCATTTTTTAAATCAGTTTATTAACTGATTGAATACATTTTCGATTATTTTTCCATTATGTTAACTTTAAGCAATGGATTTCTCCGTGCTTTTGAATTGCAATTTCGATAAGTAAGTTTTTATGATGCGGCTTTTGATCCTTAAAATATTTGGATCACAGAGAAGATTAGGAGTATCCTAGAAGAATTACGCTTATTTGTTGATAGAAAATACTGGGGATTTGCGTGCAACGAAGTGTTCAAAGTCGCGACCAGAAGATAAAAGCTGGTGCGAAAATCATGCTTTTCTCAACGGATGGATATGCTATTTTGAGCTAATACGTGTTCAAAGTTTTTCAATCTGCAACGAGACGGACAGACAGAGAAAGCATGATTGAAAGGAAGGTGGAAGGAAGCAAGGAAGCAAAGAATGCAAAAAGAAAAACAAAGAAAGAAAAAATGAATGAATGAAGAAGAATAAGGAAAACAAAAGGAGTGGGGAAGAGAAGAAAGGAGAGAGAAGGCCAAAAGGGAAAAAAAAAATTAATTAAAACATTTTCAAACCGCAAACCGATAGATAATTCATTTCTACGGAAAAGAAACAAAGCAAAGATCACGAGGAGGTTATAGTCATAGTTATTTTCAATTAATTTTTAGAATTTTTTTTTTTTAAATTTATCACATCTTTAGCATTATTTTTCAAACATATGAAAACTATGAAGTGCAAGAAATTCCTGTCGGCGTCGGGAAACAACCATGGTTAGACGCAAACTGGGCATGGGATTATCCATTATTCTACAGCTGTGTGTTAACGAGATGCGGTCAAATTAGGCTCAAGTCTTTACCCTTAGGTCATTCATTAATTCACGCAAGTCCCGATCCATTGTCAACATTTAATATTTATATAATTATCCACCCTCTAACGAATTGTCTTGATTTTACCCTCTCTCTTGCCTTTATAGCCTCTCCAAAATATGACTATTTCTAATTTTTTTAAGGTTCCCGATTATTTTCATCCTCAACTTCATTTACAGGGCATGTTCATTTATTTATTTACTCCTTAACTAGTTTTCTTAATCTCATTACGTTTTAACGAGATCGTGGCACTTATTCCCGATGGATTATCGTACTTCTGATAGTTATTCCCTAGGCTAATATTAAAGTCAATTCCTTAAATTCACGGTTTTCATTTGCATGCCAATCACTCATTCTTCCTTCTACACATTTTGAAATTATATTCCTTCCTCTAGGCCCAGGAATTTCACAGTTTTCTTTTCATAAATGAAAAATGCACTCATAAGTCACAAATTTTGAATCATTTATATCATTTATATGTATTCTAACTCATTCCAGTAGAAAAAAAAATTTTTTTAATCTTATTTTTCTTAACGCCATCTGGTTTGATAGTATGGGTTTTTGGTGCCCTTAATGTCACAGACACTGTCATTTGTTTTTTAAGTGTTCGATTAAAACCGGCTTATTTTTTTATAGAATATGCTTAACTTTTCATCACTAACCTACCAAAACATCTTTTATCTGTTGAGTCCTGAAGCAAACTGTGGGCTGATCTAAGTCAGCTAGACATACACGGGTATAGCTCATAGAGCAAGTCCTGAAACGACCACCGGTCTGATCTAAATAGAAGGGCACGGCTATCTCACAGACATAGAACCTTAACATACAGATTAAATTTAAATTTAAGGTGTTGGGTTTTGCATTTACCTCATTCACAGAGGTTAAAAATGAATACAATATATATATTCTTAAATCAGAAACCGATAAAATGGAATCAAAGAAGCTTCTCGCCATCCTCGTCATTTCCTGCGTCTTGGTAACCCTGTGCTTCCAGACGACCGAAGCCCAGTCTCTCAGGTGGGGACGTGAATTCGGAGACAAGTACCCTGAGGCACGAGAAATAAAGGAATTTCTTCAGAGGGATGCCAACAACAAGAAAAGGGGTAAATAATCACTTTATTATTTAACTTCTGTACGACCTCCAATGTAGAAACCGCTGTCCCGAAAGATTGTTTTTCTTGTGACGTCATGGCGGCCATCTTGGATTTCCGTTCGAAAACGTTTTTCAATTTAACTGCCATTTAGAGATAATTCCTATAAAAAAAAAAGATAAACATGATTGTAATGACGGACAACACTTCCTTGTACACGTAATCCTACATGGCTGCTTTGATCACCATGCAAGCACAACTGTAAAGAAAGTTGTTATTTTTGAATATGAATTGATGAGTTTTTCTTCTCGTTGCAGAGTACAACTACAACAGAAGTTGAAAAGAGGCAATCAACGCGGATACGACTTAATTAATCACAATAAGTGTTCATATGACAAAAGTAAATAAATAAATAATAGAATTATGTTACGTAGTAAAGACAAATACCGCTCTCTGTAGAAGATGGAGTGATTATTAGTAATGCTGAAGAACAAAATACAGAAGCAGTGAATAAAGCCTGATTTATTCAGAAACATTTGCTTGATGACTTTGTTACTATTTTCCCACCGCCAAAGTAGCCATTGAAGCTAGTCTATGCCGAATAGTATCATGCTTTTTGGGTTTGATACGAAGGCAAAGCATTGCGCATGTCCGCGGGTCTGTGATCATAAGTACCTATTCAATTACGCTGGTAAATATGAAATTTAGACCCCAAATGCTAAGTTACGACGTACGCCCAGTTAGTGACCATAAGTACCTATTTAATTACGCTGGTAAATATAAAATTTAGACCCCAAATGCTAAGTTACGACGTACGCCCAGTTAGTGACCATAAGTACCTATTCAATTACGCTGGTAAATATGAAATTTAGACCCCAAATGCTAAGTTACGACGTACGCCCAGTTAGTGACCATAAGTACCTATTTAATTACGCTGGTAAATCAAAAATTTAGACCCCAAATGCTAAGTTACAACATACGCCCAGTTAGACAACAGACTTTTGATTTTGCCAGCTCCCCTTTCGGAACGCTTCTTCAGAACCACCTTTCGTGCCACTCAATCATGGCCTCGGCAAATTTCTTCCCACGCGGCTTAATTATACCGCGCAGAGGCGAAGAAGGACTGTATTAGCATTGACATGAAATACTATTCCCCTTTCCGCCATCGAAAAGATGTAAAAGCAGCGCTTTGCATAGCCTCGCATGGAAGCTGTCGTCCTAAATACGTAAATACATAGACACACCCTAAACCATTTTTCCCCGCACTTTTCAGCAGGGAGACTTGTGAAAGACCCAAAGAATTACAACCCGATTCTTTTGACCTAGCACCTTGATCTAGCAGAGCTCATTATTGCCAACAAAATTCAAAACAGAGCTTATGAAATGAAAGAAATGATATCAAATCCAGATAGCTAGTTGTCTATCATCACCCAATGCTGTGCTCTGATTGGATGAGCTACTACTAGGCTTTAAGTTATAGCACACTAGTAGCGAAACGTGCCGGCCTTTGGCCTAATGGAATTAACATTCATGACAATAGATGCCATTACGTTATACATAACATTTACATGGCAATTGATTAAGTAACATCGTACAAAACGTGTAACTATGTCATTGGACATATTGATAATTTATTCCGTCACAATCTCTAGAGCATTTTGTCAAGTAGTTCATAGCTATCAATTACGTCACACTGACCATAACAATAAATTACGTCAGAATCTACAGACTAATTGATTACGTATATGTCATATTATAATGGCAGTCGATTACGTCACATTCTTCGTATTGATAGGTTACATAACAGCGCGAGGTTGAAAAAGCTGACTTAACTGTAGTATTGCCAAAATTGATGGGTTGCAAGCATCCCCAATATAGTTAAAAGACAAAAACATGGCGGCCATTGTGGTACCGTTAACAATGGATGCTAATGAGAAATCTTTTGTTAAATGGCACCAACATGGCCGCGATGACGTAACGTGCAGTAGAAGAATAGATAAGCGTTTCGTACAAATAAACCGCAATCCAGTGTTCTTTGAATCTTGATGTTGTGCGATTCAAAACTAAAGCAAAGCAGTGAGAAAAACACACACACAGACCGCAGTCACCAAAATGTATGAAAATAGACGACACCGAATAAAGCTGCGCACGAAAGAAAAGCGTATGCGCATGTTTGCATTTTACTGAACATGAATTTCACGATCAAGTTAACTAACTATAACACATTTTTTTCCGATTCATGCCGGTACGGTTTAGTTATTCATCGACAAAGGCATTGGCGTGACATTGTTGGCATTTTGCCAAGGTTAAATCTATTCAGTAATTCTACGAAATTAATGAAATTTAATATGGCCACTCTTGCAACGACAACTTCGTTATGACGCCTTGATAAATTTTGAAAGTTTGAATAAAAAGGCCTGACGTCGAACTGCAGTTTGAGGTTTGCGGGGCTAGTAAGAACGTCTTGCTAAAGGTCTCTATTCTCCTGTTTTCCTCAATTCACAACTAACTCAAAGTCTAAGCACGGCCCTTTTCTCATTCGGTAAATACCGCTCATGTGTGTTTTGTACTAAATGCACACACGCACAGTCCGGGGAATAGGTTGCTATCAATAGACGTCACTTCCGGTAATAGCTCTTTTTTGATGGCTTGTAGAATCCTGGAGGTTGTTTTGATCTCTTGTTTTCTGCTTTGATGTCGTGAAAATAGTCAAATACAATAATTTGAGGACTTATTTTGATATGTTTTGACTTAGCATCCGCTAGTTGCCCCCCAGTCAACTGCTTGTTTGCCCCCCAGTCAACTCAAAAAAGTCACGTGATTGATAGTAAGCAATAGGAACCTTGCATGTGGTTTCAACGGAGCTCAATTTAAAGGACAAAACAAAAGAATTTCAATCTCAAGAGAGTTGGGAATTTATTGCTATGTCCTCCTGGATTCCGAGGTGCTGCAAGGGATCTATTTGGAGGACAAAACAAAAGAAACTTATTGTTTTGCCCTCCAAATTAATCTGCATTCCCACGTGCTGCAAGTGGCCTATTGAATCCGCGGGTCGCATTGGTGAGAGGCGAGCACTCTCGCTAGTACGCCACCCGTGCTTCCCAAAACTAGAAAATTAATGACAACGTAAACAGGCTGATTCAAGGGCAAGAATTTTATTTTCTCTGCACACTTACACTAGAAAATAATATACACTTCAGTGTTGGTTTGTTTATTGAGCTACGAATTATTGACATTTTTATGAATTTGGTTCGATAACGTCTTGTGGACATTAGGTGCTGTAACCCATTCTATGCTCGTTCATCGGACTTGAAAGCTGAAATATTGAAAATACCAAAGTTACTTGAATTCACCAAATCTACTGGGTGTAAAGGTTTTCCCACTTCAGATACAACGTGTCATTCCCTAGAGTATTATTTCATTGTTTAATGGTTGGGCATGAGCTTGAGAAGACACATAAATATGGATATAACTCCAACGAAGAAACTCATTCTCAGGACAGAACGTCACCGTAGTCCAAAATGGGAAAACATAGGGGATTTGGTTCATCATAAACGAATATGTTTTAAAATGTATGTATTAAAAGGTAAAAATTGTGTGAAATATGTCAAATCTGACAGAAGTAGCTAGAGAAATTTTATTCGAGTTTCAGCTCTTCAAGCACTTACTGTTTTTGTTTTTTCGAGCTAACCAATAACAGCATTGTGTACGCGCACGCGCAGATAATACGAAGATAATCTTATCACTCATTATATGATCCATGATCATTTATATATCCTTCCGAGAAGTATTTTTAAAAGCTACAAAGGTATAATCTCCTTTGAAAATTTTTCGTTAAAAATGCAGTTTTATCGAAAGCTTCTGAATAACTGTGCGGGGCATTCCATGAAATATCATTGTGTAAATGAACCTAATGTTTTACTATTTCAGACCACGTGTCATCTTGATAATATGATTACTTGAGTTATGTCAATATCCCAAATGTGTTCATCAAGGCTTGCTTTTGAAATAATAAATGATGGTCTAGGGAATGACGCAGCATCTGAAATGGGAACCCGTGAGTAAAGTCTATTCGTATTATTTCAGAGAATTTTTGGAGCGACTTCCTAAACGACGGCACCGAGATGAGCCGAGAATCAAATCACTGGGCGCCTTATATTTTTTACCTCTCTTTTTCAGGAAGTTTCTCTTCATGTCGGGCCATTCCACTGGAGGAGCTTCCTTTTGATTCATTGCTTCATATTCTCGTCCCCACCGGAGCCCCCCTTGGGCAGATGTTTGGTCAATGCATACTGATAGCAGTACGCAGGAAATGACAGCAAAAATGATGATTTTCTTGGCGTCCATGTTGAAAATTCTGAAAGAAGTAATACATTGGTCACGGTATCAACCAAATAAAGACACACGAAGTGAATAAAAGAATGATCTGTGCTGTCAACTAACCGACTGGAGCCGTACTTATCGAGAAAAGTCCTTAAATTTTAAAACAAAAATCCTTACAAGCACAAAATAAAGTCATCAAGACCCATGATTTTTGTTACAGTTCTTTGGAAAAAGTTTGAAGCGTGTAAGGCTTAAGAATTGCAAAATAAATTACTGCAGACTCTACCACAAAAAAGATACATACGATCCGATGGGGATTTCGTGTACGAGTTCTTGAAAGACGAATGGAAATTGCAAAAAAAAAAAAAAAAAAAAAAAAAAAAAAAAAAAAAAAAGGCAGAAAACTATAGTGGTAAATCACTAATTCATACAGACTCAAACACTGTGCATTTTTGATTTTAAGCTGTTAGATAAATAACTTTTTTCCCCCCTTAAATCTTAATTTTTTATAGAACACTGAGCGCTATCTACAAATGTTGATAAGAAAAGTATATGTAAAAGTAAAAGTACAAGTATATGATAGAATCAAACATCAAACTACCAACGAAAAGCCTACGGAATCAGTGGAGTTCTTAATCTTTATCTTCGCTGACATTTACAACTTTAAATTGAAATTTCTTTTGACGAATGTCAACATTAACTTTATCGATGTATCATCTAGCAGTACAGCTTAAATCTTGTCCGTGGAGGAGTATGCCTTTAATACTTACAGTTCGAGTAGTGGTTCTTCCGAACTCCGAGAGCTAGCAACTTCTTTCTCTTTGAGTTCAAATTTGCGTTTAATCAAACTCTAGTCCGATGTGGTTTTATAAAGCTTGAGTGCCGACTGATTCCTGGATCTAATCTGATAATTCGTCAAGGTTTCATAATTGATTAAATCAGTTAATCTTTTCCTGACAAGTGGTCTTGAATTGTATTAGATATTTTGATCTGTATGAGCATAAGTGATAATATTAAAGATAGATATGCGTTTGTTAGTAGGGTGTGTATTGTAACACCGTGTCGCACCATTATTTTTGTAGATGTAAGAAACAGAATTTTAATTTATTTTAGAAAATTTTTTAAATCTTTGGAAGAACAACCATTACAGATATATACAACCGAGCGAGTGGCTTGTAATTTTCAGTCGAAGTAGCATTACAAGTTATCTGGTTAGAAGTGTATTAAAGCTAGTCAGTCTCAATTACCGGCAAATAATGAGTTTACAAGAGACTATAATCAAAAATTTCAAACCCTTCTTTTGCTAAATTAAGCTTCATTTGCGTAGAAAAAAAGATTGTTGCGCAACCACAGACGACGGGCGAGGTGGAAATGCACAACGTGACACTCAAATTAGGGGCTTTCTACCGTAAACCTATCAGATACGCGAAACAAATTCCTGAGCCAATCGCATTGCTTGGAGATTCGGAAACCACGGATAATCCCTGGAGTCCTTATGTTTAATACCTGTACAACATTCGCTTCAAAATATCCGGTAATATTTTACCATAGCCATAAAGTCTGTATATAACTGGCCTAAAGCACAACATAAAATCTCTATATTCATGGACTAATAGAACACGGAGTGGAGGGGATTGGGTTGAGGTGATACATGACGTCACAGACAAACACGAAGCCAGACCTACTCCAAATCGGCAAAAACTTTTTGTACTTCTATTTCAAAATTGGTAGAATGACATTAATATATCTGTAATCTATTCTTCTTGACCATAAGCTTTGCATCCAATATAGATAACACTTGATCTCGGCGATGAGCTTCAACAAAAGGGGATATCGAATCAAAGAGCGAGAGAATTCAAGTTTTTAATATAATGCTGATAAAATCACTCAGATATTGAAAACTTTGACTTCCCATTCACAAAGCAAAAATAATAATAAATTTAAAAAAATATGATATCGGATATAATATAAAAATATATAATGATATAAAATGACATTTAAATTCGATTGATATTTTTAAACTATCGATTTTCGAGGAGAAAATAAAATGGGAGAACTAGGAGAAAACTGATTTCTCGGGTAAATATTATAGCAGAGGACTATGAACTCAACTTCACTTACAATAAGGAAGTAAACCGGACAAAGATTAATACCAGATCTCATTGGTGAGAGGTGAGCGCCACCTAGGCTGTTATTCTCAAAATACTAGGATAAAACTAACGGGAATAAGGTATATATTAATGTCTACAAGGTATTAATGCTTGAAAAGTCGAGAGCTGCATTTCAAACCTTCAAAAAAATCCATGCCTAATTGTAGTTGTGAGATATTTTTCAGAGTAACACATACTTATAGCCACCATAAGTTTAGGGAAATCAGTTTGCTCTGAATCAGTAGGTAATATCAGCTGACTTGGGAAGCTGTTACTTTTCGAAAGGTTTTCTCTTTCTTAAAGCCGCCATCTTGGATTGAACAAAAGATAAATTCCTCATATTTTCTATGGCCGCCATATCTTTTATCGTTTCATTCTCTTGGGAATACTTGCATTCTAAGTACGAAGAGTATAGGAACCTCTGAAGTATAAGGATTTATTACTTAGTATATCAAGATAAAAATATTGCTCTTAGAAAAATATGTGATATAGTCTGGGCACCGTTAAGAGACTTTATCCAAAATAAAAATTTCTTGTCGCCCAGCGTAATATCAAGAATCCCTTGCAACGTTCGTATTCTCAAGGACTCTTAGTTAAAATCAACGATGTCTTAAGGACTACCTATTGAAAATAAAATAATGTTTTGCTTTTCCATTGCAATTAATGACAAATTCAATTCGTTTCCGAAATATACCGACATTAAAGTTACCAGAATGTGAGAAAAATTCCTCAAAGGAACAGTACCGTACCCTTTTTATTTTCTTCCTTACATTTCCCCCCTTTTTACTTCTTATTTTTTATTTTATATTCTACATTTTAATTATATTTTTGCTTATTTTATTTTGATGTGGTTTGTTTGTTTGTTTGTTTGTTTGTTTTTGTTTGTTTTGGTTTTTTTGGTTTTTTTGTTTTTTGTTTTCTTTGTTTTTGTTTTTTGTTTTGTTTTGTTTTTCTTTTCTTTTGGTTTTTTTTTCTTCGAGTTTCTTTTTACTGGAAATTTCCACACTATTTTTAAACCCATATTAATCATATTTCACAGCTAATCTTTTCTAACGCCGTTTTTCTTGTTATATTAGAGAAGATTAGATAAAACCTACACTATTACAAGTCATCTATTAAAATGATTAAGCTATTGTGTACAAGTGAAACACCTTATAGACAGGATTATGATCAATGTAGGACATAAGAAATAGTATTATTCCCAAGCACAAGCGATGAAGAAGATTCTTGTCTAGAGAAATGAGTATCTATCAAGACCAAGTTGACACTCGATCGACATTCTTGAAACGATGGCATGCGAGACTGTCACACAGTTCGGGGCATAAAATGCGTGGGAACTCCCTCAGTTTTTTATTTGACATGTGAGCTATTCGGCAGTATGAATTCCTTTAACGGATAGGTTAAATATTATTGAAGAAAACTAGCCAGGAGAGAAAAGATTAAAATGACGAAAAACCTAAAATTCGGATAGGTTAAATATTATTGAAGAAAACTAGCCAGGAGAGAAAAGATTAAAATGACGAAAAACCTAAAATTCGGATAGGTTAGATATTATTGAAGAAAACTAGCCAGGAGAGAAAAGATTAAAATGACGAAAAACTTAAAATTCGGATAGGTTAAATATTATTGACGAAATTAATTAATTATTAATGACGAAAAACTTAAAATTCCCTTTAAAAAATTCGTTCTGAAACAAATTTTGGTTTTATATTTTTGTCATGTCATAAAAAGTTTTCGCCTTGCCTCGCCTCGCCCCGCCTGTACGTCCACGCCCTTGCGTCACTAACATGCTGTAATATCAATCGTGTCTAAATAAATATCATCATTATTATTATTATTATTATTATTATTATTATTACAGACACATGACTCAAAGCTAAACAGTCACGCGATCTAAAGCTTTATGAGGATTGACGCCTAAATCGTAACATTTACTATTTTGATCGTGTTTTTGAAATATTACAAAGGTTTGTATAAAGAGATTTTTTTCTAATTTAGCATTACTTTAAGAGTCAAGATTTACGTTTGTATGTTACAGTACATCAACCGGCATTGACACTTGTTAGAGGAAGCACAGATCAATCAAGGAGGTCACTTTCTAAGAGAAGTCCTAGAGCTACTCAAAAAATAGCACACTTCAATACATTTGAATATCATGGCCATAAGACATCTATAAATCCTACTGAAACTCTTTATAACTGAAAGGTTACAGAATGTATATAGCATTTTGTTCAACAATCAATCCATTAGTCAGAAAATCTTTGTTCGCGTTTTGCTAGAGGCTGTCACAAGCATACAACAGCAAACAGGCTAATATCAAAACTAGAATGTTATGCCGCCGCCCGAAGACTAAGTAAAAAGATCAGATGTCCAAAAAAACTTTATCTTATTGTTATCATTTCAACAAAAAATGTTTTTCCGACATCTATTTGTCGTAAAAAATATTCGGATGTTTTTCTTTCAACAAAATGTGACGCCAATCTTCATACTTCCAAGACAGGCAGTCCGGCTTAATGTTAGAATGGATCCTGGCAAATGAAATATAGTGCGGTCTTAAGGGTTTTTGAAGAGATAGATTGAAATACAAGTGTCTACTTGAAAAAACAAAAATGATCGCACCCAAAGATAATGTATTTTGAAATTAATTTCAAGTAATTATAATTACTTGAATTCCGTGAAATTTATTTTTTCGTAAGAAATCTGTTCAAAATCGAATATTCAACTTTTTTCTATGAATTTGAATTGAATGGTTATCACTAAATTATTATTATTATCTTTCTGCTGCTTTTAAAAATACTTAGTGTTTACTTTTAGTCAATTAATGGTTTATTAAAACGTTAGGATTCTTTTGTTTACAATTTATTAATTTTATGAATCAATTGAATGAAATGAAGCCGCGATGACGATGCACCAAATAATGGAATGAAAATGTTTTCCATTAATATATAAAATGGCTCGTACTTTAGTACTATTCCTTTCTCTAATTACTCAGTGCTTATTGAAAGAAGAGATCTCTTCAGTTATCAAGCTAGGGACAATTGCAACTCTTAGCAAAAAGAAAATCAGTGTCAGTGTCCTTAATCTCTTAATCTTTGTCTTGCTTTATATTCTTTCTTTCTTTCAGATTCGTTCTGGGTATTTTTCTGGGTTTAAAATTATTTTCTTGATTGCCCTCTTCTTTTTCTTTCTTTTTTCGTTCTTGCTAAATACTAATGCTCTAACGTAACCAGTCTCAACAGCACACATCAAAAAGCTAAAACAAACCTGAGGAAATTACAAGGAATGCTTCAAAAACTTCATAAGTATTCGAAATGAAGTAATTAGTGCTAAATATTTTAAAACTAATTCCACGTCATTGCAAATATACTTTACGGTATTCAACGATTGTTATTTCTAGGGTAAACGAATAAAAATCTTAGTTCATTGTTTTTAAACTTTTTCTTAATGTATCTTCCAAAATATGTTTTACTTACTTGTGAATTGTTAGATTTTTCAAGCTCAATGCAACTCGACTTCCACACTAGTCTCTGTGAAAGGTCAAATCTTCAGCTCGTTATATACCTATTTTATCTCGCCATCAAATTATCCTTTTTGCCAACAATTTTTGAGATTTCTATCACATGTTAGCTCAATATCGACTAAAACCTTTAGTGTTTATTGTTTGGTGAAGAGTAAATCATTCATCTCAGACCGGAATAGCCAAGTCACTAGATGACGCGCGCAGAGAAAAAACAAAATGGATGGACGGTACTAATGATTTTCAAAAGCTTTATGAAGTCTTAGGAGCCATGCAAAATATAGCAATTATATCAGATAAGGGATTTCAAGCAAGACAAACAAACTAAAGCCAGTGATCTTGGCTTGGAATTTATTACAGAAGAAATGGCTACTCGTTTATCAAGATTAGAAGAGTGTGACAACTGAGCACTCAAACATCGGTATTATCCTGCAAAAATTCCTGTAAGGTTTCCATCCTAAAATGCCAAAATATTGATAATGTGGCTTTAGGATCTTTACTTTAAATCTGTAGGATGATAACTGATTTAAAAGAATACGTGTTTTAAAATAATGTTGATCTTAGGGCATGAAAGAATTTGAACTAAAAAATGAGGTCTTCATTTTCCTAACTACGATAAGCGGGACGCCGTAGACAAGCTGTTCGCAAATAAATATTATTATTTTTTTTCACTGAAAAGCCTGAAGAAATTAGATAAACGTACACTGATAAT
The DNA here is from genome assembly GCF_029948245.1 of Actinia tenebrosa. Taxonomy (NCBI): domain Eukaryota; kingdom Metazoa; phylum Cnidaria; class Anthozoa; order Actiniaria; family Actiniidae; genus Actinia; species Actinia tenebrosa. Next base: position 5,897,061 of record NW_028292576.1, read on the forward strand.
CACACGATCTATGATTAGTGATTTGAAATAAATTTTCGAGGAAAAGAGAGCTCAAAAAATCAAAAAACATCTAACATTTAGCACACATTACTTCGTCAACGAAAACTCACTATCAAGGACTTCCGCGTGGACCGCTTGATCTTGCTTAGTGATTTACTTAAAATCTCAGCAAGATACTTATTTTTTAATATCGTTTTATCTCGCTATTTCTTTTCTTAATAAAGCTCTGGAATCTTTCTTTATTAAAGTGCTATCAAGAACGTGGGAATATAGCAAGCTTTATTTTCGATTTTTGCGAGTGAATTTTTTTTTCCCGAGTTCGCTCGAGTACGAACTCAGTTCTGAACACACAACTGAATTGAAGCCAAATTTAAACTAGCTGTTTGGGTAGAACCAAATTATACCAAAGATAACGATCCACTGAAATCCTATTTCGAGAAAGCCTTTTCAACTTTATTAAAATTAAAACGTATCGATAGAGTTTATTTTGCGATTTCAGGAAAGGGGTGAAATATTTAAAAACATTTTTAGTTGTCGCTGCGAATGGTACATGAATGGTGCATTCGCAGACAGGCAACCCAAAAATGCGGTTTTTAGCAATAAATACATCAGTTGAGTTCAGGTTTTCTTGCCTACAACTTAGACTTATGACTAGTTCTAGTCGAGGAGATGGATGATGGAAAACTAAAGAGAATTATTAATGGCTGCTAATGACCATAATGAATCAATGAGTGGAGATTTTGTAAACATTACAAGTGCTTCTTCAAATCGATTACTAGTAATGAATATTTGAATGTATCGGTGATGATCGGTCATTTTGGTTGATTTGTATATTTTTTGGCTTGTTAAAGCTTGATTGCTTCAGCATTTACAGCAGTAGATCAATCAAATTAAAGAACAAAGGTTGGAAAAAAGAAGAAGCATGCATAGAAAAGGTAAAAAGAAAGAGAGAGAGAGAGAGAGAGAGAGAGAGAGAGAGAGAGAACGACGAAAGGAACTAAGGAAAGTCAAGAGAAAGAAACCTTAAACTGAGAAAAAAATTAACAAAACCAAAGAAATTAAAATAAGGAGCAATCGAAAGAATGAGAAAAGGAAAGACCCCGATAGGAAAGAGAAACCCGCGCTGATTTCACACTTTCTTAATAGTAACGCTTTCGTCAACTCACCGCTTTTCGGATAAAAACGCCTTAAAAAAAAAAAAAAGAAAAGAAAAAAAAAAAAAAGAAAAAGAAAAATACAGAACGTATAAGACACTATTTGATCTAGATAGTTTTCATAGTTTTAGTAGCGAGTTTCGCCCATTGAAAACAGTCCAAACACTGTATTCTAACTTATCAAATATCTTACTGAGATTGATGAAGTTCAATCACGATAAGTTTGGATTTATAAACTTCAGCAGAATATCCCGCAGATGAAACTAGATTTCGAGCGTCTTTTTTATATTTCCTTTAAAAAGAGACCGCAATACAAGATAATACTTATTAACAAGTTACTAAATGCTCTCAGGCGATCATTACGGGAGCTTAGCCGTACGATTACACATCTTCGAGAACAAAACACTTTCAAACATTTAATGTAGCCTAAAGGGATGGGAATCCTTGTACCGGTACATGTGCTGATTATGCTGATCAACCCCTGCTGTTGATCGGCTAACCCAAAGGATTTTGCTTTATGCGGGGTTTGTTTGGTTTGAGAGAGTTAAAATACCAAGCTTCAAGGGATATTTATACAAGCAGGCTTTAATCAGGGCGCTATATCAAGATAGGCATACAGATGCCACTAGAACGCGAAGAATTAAAGCCGTAAATATAACTGCTGCGAATAGACACAGAGGCCACCGTAGTATATGTACGTGATAGCATTTGCATATTAATTTTTCATTTTTTCAAGCCAAGAGGAAATTTGAAAATTATCGGACAGTTTTATATATTAACTGTTCATACACAGTGGATGCATGATATTTTACCAATGTTTTCATTGCTACGCGCGCGCTACCAAGAGAATCTTATACGACAGGTTAAAGGGCCAATCATTCAAAGAAATCGTTAGAATATGTATATAAAGGTAGGGGAACCGTGAAAAGGCACATGGGAAAGATTTGATTGATGGCACATGGGAAAGATTTGATTGATGGCACATGGGAAAGATTTGATTGATGGCACATGGGAAAGATTTGATTGATGGTAGCGACTTCTGTCCGTCTTGATTAACGGCGTGGCAATGAAACCAGTGATAAGATGTAACTAATATTTCCCCGTTTCGAGTTCTCTGTTGCTCAGGGTTAGCCTAGACTTTGTTGCTGGAATATTCATTCATTCCAGTGAAGGTCGGTTGAATTTCAAAGTGTTTCGTCGTTGACTCGGTGCCGCTTAATTACTTTACCGTTCATTAATTATTTGTGAACATTCTAACATTCCCTGACTCACTTTGCGGTCATACCGTTGGTACCGATACTGCCACGAGAACTGAATCACAAATTATGACCATTTAGTTTTGGGATAAGATAGAAAAAGATCAATTCAGTCTTAAAATTATACCTAGTTGTCCAAATTCTCCAAATAATGCTTGCATGTTTGGGTAATTATTGTATTGATGTAATTAAAACTGGGGGAAAGAAGGAAGGGAAGAAAGAAAGAAAGGAAGAAAGGAAGGAAGAAAGAAAGAAAAAAAAAAAAAAAAAAAAAAAAAAAAGAGGAAAGAAAAGAAGAAACTAAGGAAGAGTAATGTACAACTATCTATATAAAATTATCTACGATTGGTTACTATTCCCGTTGGCATGCAGTGTGCATGCTTTTCCTTAAAGTGGATTACAGGCTGTAGGCTAAAGAACAATATTGAGAGGGTTTCTATCAGGTATATATAACTGCACACAGTCTAAAATGGTAGTATAAGTAATACCGGACCATTAATATTAACATTAACATCATTAACATCTTAATGCTGTAAAGCATGTTCGGATAAGTTAAACTCGTCGTGATATAGAAGATTAAAAAGCAAAATTCGATAATATAAAGCTTTATTTCAAACTGAAACAGGATAGTTTCTTTTGGTTGCACAAAGTTTATATATATATTTTATGTTATATATTTTTATATTTGATTTTAAAAGGCTAAGTTTCTTTGGTGGTATTTTTCCTTAACGTTTTCGGCCGAATTAAGTCATCAACAGAATTAAAGAAAATATTTACACTGAAGAATTTTTGAGTCTTTGAATCTTTATATTTGTGCCTGGTTCTGAAAAGTATTGAGCTTCTTTACGAGAAAATCCCTTATCCGCGAACGAACACCGTCCTTCTAATTCCCCAAATCGAATATCCTACTAAGCCTTTAACTATCGGAGACGATGGAGACGATGAAAAGGTCCTGGGAGTCTAATATCATGTGATCATGAACGGATACTTTAATGCTTGCTAAATTAACATAACTTAATTCAGTTTTTTAGATAAACAGAATATACTAGAATATATACATACCATGCTTACTTTAGGAAGCTGGATTTCCTGGGAAATAAATTCTTGCCACGAGTAGCATTTTTGCTGTATTTTATCAAACACAGATTCGCATATTTCCATAAAATCGATACAGAATATTTGAGGAGCAAAATATAGGATATTTGTATCTGCGTCCCCCAAAAACACCACCCCTTATTGGGCCTATATATTAAATGCCGGAATAATGTCCAAAGCTATCTCGTTCAATTTCGCTGGATTCTCTTACTTTTTGTTTCTACGTTTTACGTTTTCATTTTGGGGAAAGGAAAGGAAAGGAAAGGAAAGGAAAGGAAAAGGAAATAGGGAACAAAAGAAAAAGAAGTATTCGAGTGGCCGATCTGCTGTTATTAACATTTTATTGAAAATCTCCATAAACTTTGGTACAAATATTTTGAAATTGCAAAAGATTTTGGAAAGCATAATATTATAAAACAATGTAAATTTTGTAGCGAGACTCCACTCATTTGTATAGGCAGCATACAATATTGTTGTGAAATAAGAAGGAACTTAATGGGTAAGAGAATGGTAAATATTGTGTAATTACAAAGCTACTGGTTGGCTATTGGCTGGGTTACAACGTGACTGACACGATGGCGTAGAACACGAGCCATGACAGACCTTATCGCAGCACTCTCGAACCTTCATTCTCGTGATAATATCTGAGTACAACCTTTGGGGGGCGTCCATGCCGAAGAGAAAGTCAGCATGATTCCATCCTTGAATCTCCTCTGCGTGTACAGTGACATGTTGGATGCGCTGCTTCAGGTTGTGGACATCGAGAGGGGAGGCTAGTTTGTCGTGTGAGCCTGAGTACAGTACTGTTGGTGTCGTTAGCTTTTCTACCTTGTACTTTGGGGGAGTGAACTGAGGAGGTGAAGATAGAATATAGTTGATGGCCGGATTAGTAGATTGGTTTAGGAATATCCCTCTATTTGTGCATGTATTCACCAGTTATTCGCCCATCTACCCATCCATCCATCCATCCATCCATCCATCCATCCATCCATCCATCCATCCATCCATCCATCCCTCTATCATTAACTTACTTGTCCATATTTATGCCAATAGTTATTCCAAAAGCCATAGTCGTACTTCTGACAGTTGCCCGAGACGACCATCTATAGGACAGATATACCAATCATTATCAGTGACACATGACGATGACAGGATAAAACCGCAACAAAAACTGTCCTGACCTACCTGACCAAAATGAACCATGTTCTTGAAGGAGGTTCCAGATCCCCAATGAGCAACAATAACTGGTACACGACTCTAACATATGAAGACAACAAGAAATATTATCACACTATACCAGCTATGCAATGATTTTGAGAGTGGAATACCATGAAATATCCCATCAATTATTTGTATTTTCTAGTATAAACGGCTTGCATGTTATGTCAAAGCAGCTCGATTTGGAGGACAAAAACAAAAGAATTTCAATCTCCTGAGAATTGGAAACCTATTGTTTTGTTCTCCAGGGCCCGGTTGTACGAAGTCTCGATAGCGCTATCCGGCAGATAAATCCTTATCCAGTGGTTAAGTCGATGCTGTTATCCGATAAATTTATCCACTAAATGCGATTTATCCGACGTGCTGCAAGGCGAGGGATCTATACACACGAGCTTTCTTCAGATGATAGCTGGTTTACTTTACTAATAAAATATAAAAGTGACCAGTGGAATGTTCCATGGTTTTCCACGAGAAGTCATATTGTATAACTTTGTTGAAAATTAGTTAGGCTGCGATGGCTGATGGGAAGGATAAGCGAAATACAAATATATGTATAAAGGCTTTCCTGCATTCTGATTGGCTGTTGGCTGCATTATTAATGGGAGCTATGACAAGAAATAGCATGGCAATATGGCGGCGATGACTTGCAAATCAGGGATAGGTTTAAAATATCCTTGTATGCAGGCATTTAATTTATATGTAGGGCTTCTTCTGCGTTATGCGGACATCTTCAGGGTTATGGAAGTCGTATAAAATCATTCCATCACGTAATTTACGGAAAGCGCAGCCATAACCCATGGAAATAGGCATAAGTTGTATCCTTACCATGTTTAGGTTTGAACTGTTAAAGCCAAACAATGCTTCACCAGCCTTATAGCAGAATTCCTCTGAATTCAAACCTCCACAGAAACCCAAGTCGCTCAACATCCTGACGAACCGACCTGGATCAAATTCCTCGCTGACGTGGTTTTGAAGGCCATGCTGAAAAAAAGATGTTATGCTAAAAATATCATGCACATCTTCAGTCGAACACATGAATGTTTTACACAACTTCAAGACTAATTCTGCATGTGTATTACTGTAATCAAGGATGGTGTAGTAGTACGTCTCGTCTCGGGTTTGATTCCTGGACTCAGCATCACATGTGAGTAGAGTTTGTTAGGTCTCTCCCTTGATTCGAGGGTTTTTCTCCTGGGTCTAAATTGGGTTTGATTCCTGGACTCAGCATCACATGTCAGTAGAGTTTGTTAGGTCTCTCCCTTGATCCAAGGGTTTTTCTCCTGGGTCTAAATTGGGTTTGATTCCTGGACTCAGCATCACATGTCAGTAGAGTTTGTTAGGTCTCTCCATTGATTCGAGGGTTTTTCTCCTGGGTCTAAATTGGGTTTGATTCCTGGACTCAGCATCACATGTCAGTAGAGTTTGTTAGGTCTCTCCATTGATTCGAGGGTTTTTCTCCTGGGTCTAAATTGGGTTTGATTCCTGGACTCAGCATCACATGTCAGTAGAGTTTGTTAGGTCTCTCCCTTGATCCAAGGGTTTTTCTCCTGGGTCTAAATTGGGTTTGATTCCTGGACTCAGCATCACATGTCAGTAGAGTTTGTTAGGTCTCTCCATTGATTCGAGGGTTTTTCTCCTGGGTCTAAATTGGGTTTGATTCCTGGACTCAGCATCACATGTCAGTAGAGTTTGTCAGGTCTCTCCCTTGATTCGAGGGTTTTTCTCCATCCCCAAGTTACCTATCTTTTTTCCACCTCCGCAAGAAGAAGCAAGCTAAAAATTCCAATTCAATCTTAGCTAGCCCTGACTTAGATCAGTCCAGAGGTTGTTTAAGAGCTCGATCTGTGAGTTAGCTGTGCCCTGAGTCAGATCAGAACAGATCCTCGGGTTGTTTCGGGGTTCAATGTCCGAGTTATTCATGCCCTGACTTAGGTCAGCCCAAAGGTTCATTCAGGGAGTGATAAATAGGAGCCATGGAGATATTTAGAACCAATTGCAAGTGGAGTATCAAACTCTACTAACCTCAACTGGAAGGAGCGCATAGGCTGCTCCTTTCACGATATCCGAGCAGTGAGCCACAGTATAAACAGGAGCGAGAGCAAAGAACGTCTTGATACTTTTAGCAAGCGTTTGATTGGACGAGAAACCAGTGAAACCAATAAGTGTACCCTGAGAATGTCCGACGTAGAAAACCTGTTTCTGACCGGTTATCTTGAGCACGTGATCTATCATCGCGGGAAGATCCATTTCTGCCATATCTTGCCATCTAACACGAAAAAAGGGGGAAATTGTTTGAAGGGAACTTTATTTAGCAATAGACCTAATATTCAGGCCACGTATCATTATCTTCAGTATCATTTCTTTGTTTAACGGTTGCGCATGAGAAGATGCATGAATATAGAAACAATTCAGACAAAAAATATTATTCTCTGGGGAATGACACGTGGTCTGAAACGGATAAACGAATTAGGACAATTTTTCTTATATTTTCATCTAGGTAATTTCTGTTTCACCATGGTTTTAAAGTAGTTGGTGCCGGGTTGTGACACATTCACTCTATCTACTACACCCTTCTCTACCAGCTATATCACAACCAGCGTCGCAATAGTCCCCTTCACAGTTCCCTGCGCCATCTTGAAAGGCAGACGTGCCTTTGCATAGAAGCGAGTTGGACGGTAAGCTTGCAATGATAGAGAAATGTGAATAATTGTCCAAGGTTTTAAAAAGGGTCTCTATCATTGCAAGCTCACCGTTCGTCTCGCTTCGATACAAAGGCACGTCTACCTTACGAGATGGTGCAGGGAACTGTGAAGGGGACTATTGGTTGGAAAGCAACGACTGCAACAACAGCAGACGCAGAAGCAGAAGCAGAAGCAACAACAGCAGTATAAGCAAAAGCAACAACAACGACATCGCCACAACAACAGCAAAAACAACAACAACAATAGTCTCCCTCGTATCCGTTTTTAGTGTCGGTCGTCACGCAACGCTCCCTCTCCACAAAGCCGTTTGTGGGGAGGGAGCGTTGCGTTACGACCGACACTAAAAACGGATGCGAGGGAGACTACAACAACAACCGAAGCAGAATATTTTTCGTTTTGAAACTGTCGTACTCACGAAAAATCCCAAAAGTTTGGATGATTTTTATCCATTGCCTTGTGCCTCTGGGAGTAGTCGTTACCCCTGATGTTGCCCAACCAGACATCGAATCCCTCGTCTGCTAGAATATAACCAAGACTGTCATTGGCTGAATTAAGTATCCAGTTCGTGCTGTCCATAAGAAGTCCGTGTTGCAAGAAGGCAACAGGTTTGGATCCTGCTAATGTATTTCTTTGAACGCTTCTTCCATGTGGGATTCTATGGAGAGTCAAGATGTAGCCGTCTTTGGTTGTGACGTAATGTTCTTCGACAGGATATCCACGGTCTTGGATCAGTTGCCTCTAAAGACGAATTGAGCAACAAAGACAGTATAGATATTTCAGAGGGTGCAATGAACCTCAGCTACGTAGATGCAGTTCGAACTGAATTCAATATGGATACGACTCAAACAAAGAGTCTTATTCTTAACAGAAATCGAATAACATGTGAGTTTGAAATGGGAAAACATTACGCCCAGGGCAAAGAGGTCTTTTGTTCAACTATAAGCCACTTTGGCGTAATGTTTTTCCCATTTCAGACCTCTTGTCATTCCCTAGAGAAGAAGATTCTTCGTTTGAGCTGTATCCATATTAATGTGTCTTCTCATGTGCAACCGTTAAACAAAGAAATAATATTAGATACTCTAGGGAATGACAGGCTGTCTGAAACGGGACAACAGTGAATTAGGTCTATTTATCAATCTATTCAATGATATTCTTACTGCGTTTCGGTCGATATCTGGATGACGTGCTGCGACCCTGTTGTCTTGCTTCAGGAAAGGCAGGCCAAGGACAAGATGAGATGTAACGGAGAAGATCACCAAAACAAGTACAGCACGACCCATACTGAGATCAGGAGGAAGTAACTATACGATGACTAGAGATCTCTCCTGTGAATCAAGGTGCAATAGGCCCTTTTCGAGTTGCAAAATTACCGCTGTGTTTCTTGATTACAGACTCATTTGCTCAGGCTAAGCCTCGAATCAGTGTCTAATTACTCGCAAATACCAACGGTAAAGTAAAGAATGCACAAGTTCAACAATACGAACACTTTGAAACTTGACGGACCCTGACTGGAAAACGTGATTATTCTTCACAAAGTCAAAGTCGAGAAACACAGCGGTAATTTGGAACTCGAAAAGGGTCTATTAATATCCCATTGGCAAAATTCTTGGGTTGCAACTACATGACTCAAAATCCCTTGAGATGTAAATAAAGATGAAACAGCCGCCATGTTGGTCGATCTAGCAAGAGAAGCTAATAGGGAATGCTTTGTTATCGTAAACCAACATGGCGGCTATGACGTAACATGCATCTGAAGAATAGTGTGAAAAACATCAGTAGCATATGGAGGTCAAAATTTCTAAAATTGTTGGATGGTTTAAATTTCAAAAACATTGCAAAAATGTTCGTTTGCGCGTTTTCGACCCCTCTGGCCCTTATAACATTAATATTCTATACACCCCCCCCCCCTCCCCCCTTCCTCCCCACGGACCCGTTCCCGCCCCCTCCGGTATAGAAAACATTAGTGACGTCAAAATCTTAATAAATTTAAGTCACTATACTGTCCATGGATTTTGCTCAATGCGACAAAGAAGATTATAAGATCGAATTAGTATTAAAACTTTTTTTCTAAAAGCTTGTAAATATTTGTGTAGAAAAGTGCTGTGATAATGAGAAATAACAGATTTATCAAGTATGATTTTGGCTAATATTTTACCAGTGCATTGCGTAACTAGCAAACATTAAATAACGGGATACTTATAACAATTGCTGGTTTTATTTGCTTAATGTTTTGGCTGCATGCTAATCATAAAGACTGTCACATATTTAAGTAGGATGGTTCCATCTTAATTTCGAAAGGTTTCACAAAAATCTACCTCCGCTTGGGTTATCATTCTTCCCGGGTCATTCTTTTAAATACATGACGCAGCTATATCAACAATAACATAGTTGAAACAACATAATAATGCTGAATAGATTTGTAGGCTGTAGTACGTTCCTTTTACGCAATATCGTTATACAAAGTCACAACTCGAAAAATGCATCTATTATTTCAATCCTGCAGTAGAGTAAAACAAATTTTCCTAACACTAGATATTCATTAGGTCAGCCCTCCATCTTTCATCACGAAAATATTTTGTACCTCTCTCTTACCAGCTAGACTCACACCGCACGGAATTAGTCACAGTAGTTGATTTGTATTTCCTTATATATGAAGTGCTTCGCTTTTTTGTTGACTTTTGAAAAGCAGTCGGGTTTGATACGTACCTTCAACTTCGTCTGCTTTACTTTGCCCTCGTATCCTAACTGTAGAGTCTGTAGCCGTGGATTGTCTTGTGACCTTGAGCCGGCGTAAGTAAAACCGGTTTTGCAGTGATGGGTCGGTACATGTATGTTGAAATAACGATCAGGTATCGGAAATGTTAAGTTCATGAAGCAACTTCCTTGGTCTCATGTAGGGTGATGACAAGCCTTGCATGTAACGCTAGGAGGTCATTTGGATGATACTCTAGACTGTCCCCATGCGCTCCACCCAAGATCTCTGTTCAAACCATTTTTAAATCTGACCTTGACAGCTCCACAGGTATCCCACGAAGGAGAAAAAAAGCCAATAATAACATTTCATAATGACATCATACGCACGTGAGAAGAAAAAAGGAAGGAAGGAAGAAAGAAAAGCAGACAGACAGACAGACAGACAGAAAGAAAGAAAGAGAGAAAGAAAGAAAAAATAAAAAAATAAAAACTAAAAATTAAAAATAAAAAAAAAGAAAAAGGGAAAAAAAGAAAGAAAGAAAGAAAGAAAGAAAGTAAGAAAGAAAGAAATAAAAAGAAAAAAAAAAAAAAAAAAAAAAAAAAGAAAAAGAAAGAAAGAAAGCCAAAGAAAGAAGGAAAGAAATAATAATAATAATAATAATAATAATAATAAAATTGGAAAAAAAGAAAGAAAGAAAGAAAGAAAGAAAGGAGACATAGAGACAGAAACTAAAAATAACAAACACTCAAACAATGAAAATATTATATCTTTAATTGATAAAAAATGTCGATTCGTACTATTCTTATAAAACATAATTAAATACTTTAAAAATATTTTGAACTTTTTTTACCAATAAAAATGTATGAAATGCGACCTTGGACGAAAGAGAGTTGTAAAACTATAAGTACTGTAGGCGGAGGTAATTCTGCTGAATGGCATTATGATGTAATTATGTACAATCAAATTATAAATAGCTACGTTGCATTTCGAAATTCATGTATAAAACTGAATCAAGCTGTAACCTTGCATTACAGCGAGGCTATTTGGGGCAGTAACACCCTCCCCCCCCCCCCCCCCCTGCGGTCAAAAAATCCTGGATCCGTTCCTGACTTCCTGTCAACCCTCTCATTCAAAAAACATTTCCCCCTGCGTTAGAGGCACTGGTTAGATTTCTTCTATAGATCTAGACCACTCTCAATGATCTTTATTATCTGCCTATACAGTACTTTAGCTGCGTCCATTCCGAGCACAAAGTCAATATGATTCCATTCAGGGATCACTTGATACAACGTCACGACCTTTTGGATTTCTTCTTTCAGTTGCAGCACATCTGCCTCGACGCTAAGACTGTCGTGTTGGCCCACGAACATAGCAGTGGGTGTGGTCATCTTGCTGACGTTATAGGCAGGAGGCTCATCCTGAAATCGCGAGGGAGAAAAGTGAAGATCAGGTAAAATTTTGTGACTGAAACTTATGTGAACTGAATGATGTACCATGGTGCTGGCAGGGGGATGTAAGCATAAAGATATTGGTTTGGGGAGATCGTTTTACCTGATGATAGTGTCTTCGGTTGCCCCATTTTCCATAGTTAAATCTTCTTGTTTGATTATCGTAGATCACCTTCATGGATAAATAACAATAATGAGAAAAATGCAGGAAGAAAGGAAGGGAAAAGGAGTGAAGAAATTGAGGAAGAGAAGAATAAAAAGGAAAAGGAAGGAATGACAAGGAGCCTCAACTCAAACCACCACAAGTAGTCTCTCTTAGCTTTTTCATTAAGACGTTACGTGCTGGTTCTGAATCGGTTTTAAACCCCATCAGCATTATGATCCCTTTTCTGGCACCACTTACCTGCCCAAAATGAATGATATTCTTAAACGAAGTGCCAGCTGGCCAGTGAGACGCTAACACCGGAACTCGAGTCTGAATAGGGGAAAAGGCGAGAGAGCAATTTTGTAAGTGGAACTGATTGATAAACAAGATGTAATGTCATTGATGTAAGTGAAATTGATTGATTGAGGACGTAATTATACGTTCTAAGCACACGTTATCGCCTTTGAAATGTGGGCACACTTGAGCTATTGGCCAACACACCAATCAGTTGAACATTGATAGCATTTTTCTTAAAATTAACATGTGTCTTCAGCCTAATAATTTCTTTTTATGAAGCTTTCGGACTAAGCGTCCATCTTCAGTCAAGAAATGAAATGTACTCGAATGTCGCAGGCAATCGATGTTGTGCGGTATGTCTCTGACGATGCGATTTGTTGCACGTACTGGTGCTGAATTAGAAAACGATACTACTTCAACATTATTAGCTTCAATATTGCGCGCATTGTTGGCGTGTGCCCATAACTTTAGTTATCTAATCGTCTCTCGATCGATCGATTTCCTGCATATTATGTCCGAATCCTAGCTATAGTACTTTACGATATACACATATATTTCAGTAAGACATTTAAAACGCGCGTACATCTCTGTACTGGGATATAAACACGCTGGGAGGTGTAAAGCAAGAGTAGCCGAGTGTTTTTCTTGCTTTTCGAGCGCTCTACAGCTCCCAAAAAGCATAGACTTAAGCACAAGGGCGGATCGAGGGGGGTGGGGTGGGGGGGGGGGCAAAGGGGGACTGAAGCCACCCCCCTTCAGCAGAAAAAACGATGCTTTTTTTAAACTGTTTCCGTTGTGTTGAAGGAAGAAACTCAATTAGCCCCCCCCCCCCCCCCCCTAAAATCTTGGCTGAATCCGCCCTTGAAGCAGCCGTTTTATATTGCTTTTAATATAAAATATTTTCTAAGACTTTTGCGCTAGCTCGGCTCTGTCCTATGCCACAAACATGGTAGTCAGCCAATCAGCGCGCGCGTTATATATGAAATATTTCATTAATAATAGTCGGTATAACAATCGTAATCGTTTTATCGCTGTTTTTTTTTTCAAAAAGATGTATACCAACAAATACAGTGCCATATAATTACCATATTTTGGTTTTTGTCGTCGAATCCAAAGATCAGCTCTGCCGCGTCATAGCACAATTTCTCGGAATATTTCCCGCCACAGAAGCCTAGTTTGGTCAACTGCTTTAGTAGAAACCCCGGTAAGAATTGTGTTGGTCCGAACGGGAGAAGAAGTTCCTGGGGTAGTATAAATATAATCATTAGTATAAGTAATCATACGTTTTATTGTTAGGTCTCTCCTTTGATTCGAGGGGCTTTCCTCAGGATCTCGATCCGCTTTCCCTAGCTCCGCAAAACCCATCACGCTAAATTTGAATTCGATCTGTGAGTTATCTATGTCCTGACGTTGAGCAGCCCAGAGGTTGATTCAGTGCATTGTTGACAAATCTAAGCGTACGCGATCAAAATTCACAAATGGCCCATATTAACTTGTGTTATTGATCTGAAGTAGTTTAGCATGAAGCATATAAGACGTGTAATAACAGTCCCTAATGTATTTTCTCTCCCTCTTTCTCCTCCTCCTTTCCTTTTAACGAGTGTAGCTCACCTGAACAGGGCCCAACGTCAATGCAGCGTCTTTAACAAAAGACGTCACGTGACCCAGGTGGTAAATTGGAGCCAACGCAAAGAATTGCTTGACTTTCTTTGCGACTTCAGGATGTTCAGAGAAGGAGAGAAACCCAACCAGGGTACCTTGGGAGTGTCCTATATAATAGAGCTGTTCTTGGCCCGATTTCTTTAAAGCAAAGTTGATCATGGCTGGGATGTCATAGTCAGCCATTTCTTCAAAGCTAAGGACGAAAAAAAACAAACCAGGATTACCAATGTAAGTATATAGAGTGAATATGCATTGAATGAATACAAGTGCTGCCGCAATTAACGCATCCGTGACAGAGCGCAAGTGCTGTGCGCTGTTACATTGTCTTTAAAGCTAAAGTTCATTCTCTATTGCTGGGATTCAATCAACTGATTAAGTCTTTAAAACTCATTATCTGTTTCAAATTGTGGCAAACACTGACCACCATGTGCTTTCAACCAGAAAAAATTGTATTGAAAACTTGTGTTTCAGCTGCCATGATGAACATTCTGACGAGACAGCTAGCTGTTGAGCGAAACCTAGCAATTGGCAGATGAACTAAACTCATAGCCGGTAGATACAATCGTCCATCTAACTGGCTTGTAATCGCACCGTCATCTATGGCGTATGTACGCCATTTCCAACGACCTCACTAAGAGGGACAACTCCGAAATGACGTCAAGTGCGAAAATATGTATACATTCTTGCGCAAACGTATGAGATGACGATATCAAGGTATAGAGGCTCTGCACCATCAAGTGATAGGAGCCATGACAGGAGGTACAACAATAGTCAGATTAGACCATATTCACTGATTCTTCCTGTCTGATGGTGTAAAGCCTCTGATTGTTTTGTATAACGCCGAGTATCATTTCTTACCTCCAATCCCAGAATCCTCTATCTGCAGGTGTATATCTCACGTGTTTTCGTGAGTAAGTGTTACCCCGTATGTTACCCAACCATACATCAAAACCTTTGTCAGCCAATATGTATCCCAGAGAATCATCCTCCGATTCAGTGACCCAGTTAGTCGCGTCAGCTAGTAACCCATGTTGTAGGAACACTACTGGTTTAGATCCGTTTGTCTTCACGCCTTTTTTTCCGTACGGGATTCTTTGAACGCCGAGAATGAACCCGTCTTCGGTAAGCACTTCGTAGGTCTCCACAGGGAACCCGCGGCTTTTTATTAGCTGAGTCTTAAATCAAAGTTTAAGATTAGCCATTCCATTTGGGTCACTTAATACTTAGGGAATAATAACACGGAAAAGAATTTCCAATCAAAAACTTCCGTTCGCATGTGAAACCCATTTAAATGTCAGTACTAAATTCTAACAAAATTTAAAAAGCCCCATATTAGGCAGCAATATGAAGTGAAATAGATATCAAAATCTAGATTAATTAAATATATAAATATATAAAAACTCCATTAGTATAAAGACGACGTTTTAAACTAATGCCAACAAATCACAATAAATTCATGCATCCGTGATTTTTGAATATAAAATAAATTAAAATATAATTTATAATTAAAAAATTTTTTTTCCATCGATTATCGTGTAATACTAGCCATGTTCACAGGCTATGTAATACAGGATCTCAGGATTTTTGCGGGCTTTTTTTTTCTTTTTTCTTTTTTCTTTTTTTCTAAAGTGAATTATAAAAGATATTAAAGAGATATAAAAAACCATAAATATGAAGACGACGTTTTGCACTAATAATGCCAAACACAAATTCATGCACCAGTGGTTTCGAAAAATACCAAATTGTAAAAGTTAAGATTATAATGTATAAGAAAACATTTTACATCGATCGTGTAATACAGGATCTTAGGATAACATTTGTTGTTTGTGTTTTATTTTTTGCATTTAAATTTTATTATCTTGGACGACCTTTTACGATAGTCCATCGGATTAAGTGTCGAAGATGATCTCTTGTCGTCTATTTTATAAATTTTAAAACAATAAACAGACTTCATTTCGTGTTAAGAAAGTTTATATTACTTACTACATTCCTTGTTACATCAGGGTCAATCTTGATACATCCAGGTTTCGAATGATCTGTATTATTTATGCATCTACACGACGCTTGCAGCGAACAAAAGGCAAGAAACGCGCAGATCAACAACACAGTATCAGTCGAGGATGAGTTACAGAACATTTCGGTTTCGAGGTTCGTTACGCTCTTGTAAGAAATATGGCTTGTCTGTGTTTGACTATCTCGACCAAGGTTATATTCTAGAGATATTTCAAAACTTTTCCAAGGAAATTTCCAGCTTGTTGACGCAAGATCCGTGGCCAGTTGATTGTCATGTGACTGTTCGATTGTGGCTCGTAACAAGATGGTTATTACCCTGATTGACAGCTCATGTTTCCAGCAAGGATTACATGTATATATTATAGATACGGTGTTAGCATCAATGGAGTTAATTAAAAAGCTATATCTGACTAAAATTTACTTATAATTCACATAATTTTACATGTAACAGGAAATGTCAAGAGAGCATAAATACTTATTCTCTCTTGAAAAAAATAATTTCAGACTAATCAGAAACCGGAAGTCATGGTATAACTCGACGATCATAATATTGCCGCGGGCTTCCTGTGGTAAGGGATGCGCTCAAGCCGAATGGAGGCAAGGACTGTCATCATGAGGAGAAAAACTAAAACTCTAAGAGTTTTATTCAAACTAAAAAGCACGGAAAACTAAGACCAGTCAACTATAATATTCAAAGAATATTTTGCATTTCTGTAAACGAGCGAAGATGGATAGTGCAAAGTGCATACTTGCATTTGAAAGATTCAGCTTCAAGCCAGTATCCAACTTTTGAACGAAAGTAGGTCATTTGTCCCTTTTTATGCTCAAACCTGTGCTTTTATCCTGAATTTAAGGAATATAAATACGCGAAAGCTCATTTTTTATCGCTGTTAATTATTTTCAACTTTTGAGTTAAGCTTGTAGGTCACCGTGATACTTTAATAGTGATGAAGCTTATAGTCTCTAGTTTTAAAGTCCGAGAACAATACACTGTCTTTTATCTCTCCTTAAAGAATATAACTCTTCTCGTTTCACGTTTATTATCAATTTTCTCTGTCTCATTTTTAGATAATTTAAAATTTTCAAACTTTTAACTAAATCTTGATTAAAATGTCAAAGATATGTGTCCGCGAACAACTGGTCAGCTGTCGGGTTGTCATGTCAACCATTGTATACATTCATTCGATGATAAACCAAGAAAGTGCGCGTGCAAGAATCGACAAGAAAACCCTTTAACGGTACGTCTGATTCTTTTTAGATCGTTTCCTTCTTTCTAGAATAAGATAGATTTGCGTAGAATGCTTCTCGATTCATAGATTCTTACGACCTTTTTTGAATTCAAGGCTTTTTTTTACACGTGAGTTGAAAGACTTTGGTCGCGCTGTTTGTCATTGGCGTTGAATCTACGTTACAAATTCAATGTTTTACAGCCTAAAATATTGATTGTTACTTGTAAAATTCTTCAAAATTTTAATATTAGAGCTTCTGAAACAATGTATGGATGTTTCAGCCCTAATTATTTGTTTTTTTCCTTCGTTCATTAAATTTTGCGTGTCGTTTTGTTGTCATTTAACTTCACAACAGGGTCACCAAAATACAACAAAAAGCAATGATATTCTTTCTTTATCGTCTAAAAAATGCATTTAAAAAAATGATAGCTTAGCTATCAATAAAATGTATAATTTATTGCTATTCAGTTTCAAATATTTATGTAGATTGAGTATTTGTTTAAAGAGAAATTTTGAGAAGACCGATCTTGGAACATTCATAACATGAACTAACATATTGTAATGAAATTTAGTTAGATTCAGTTGATATGAAAAAATAGAAGGGTGGCGTAGTCGTAGTGAATTATCCTCTGTGGCATCAAATGCCAGTAGAACTTCTTCAGACTCTGTCCCTAGGGATATGAGAAATTTTTTCGAGACCAGGTTTTTTTGTTTTCACCATCTGCAATGACCCATCAAGCTACATCAGTAGATTAGATTTGTGAATTAGCCATGCAGTGACTTAGATCAGCTCAAAGGTTGCTTCAGTGCCCAATAAGATTAAAAATGTATGATATTAACATTTTTGTGCAAATGCAGTGCTTGCATACAAAATATGATTTTTTTTTTCATTATTTCTTTTTATTTCTCTATAGATATAATACTTAAACATGGGGCGTCTACCCTATGGCCCAGGCAACCCACACATCCTACAGAGTAAGGGTGCAGACAAAGGAGTTATGAAGTTCTATTGCACTGAATACTCTACTCATTATGGTCAGGAAGGTTTTAACCCAAGAACAGGCAAACATGTCGGCACTGGATATCAGTCTAATTTCAGACCTGGAGTATACTATAGTAGGAAGCTTGATGAACTGGATAATCCAGCCATGGGGTAAGTTTAAGAGACAAAAAGGATTTAAAAAGCAGCTCTTTTCCAAATTGATCCTAAGGATGGATGACCAAAATGATTTTAATAAGTTAAATTTAAAATGTTCTGTTTTACACCACTTGTATGGCTGGTATAATTTGTTGTGTATATTGAAAAAAAACCCAGTTTATTGCTGGGTGTAATCAGATGATGAAAGTCTGAGTGTTGGTCAAAGATCAACGACCATGTGCTATCAGCTCCAGAAGAAGACTTATGATTCAACTTATATTTATGCACATTCTGCATAAGACAGGAAATGACATCAAGTGAAATAAAGCAGTTGTGTCACAGTATGCTAACGACTCTCTTAAATGTATATCCTAGGAAAATTGTAAGCGATAATTATGCATCTATCACCAAGAAGCATTTCCTGCCTTCTAAAGGTTCTCAGGGCTTTGATCCTTTTTCAAGAGGACTACACATGACAGCTACTAGTGGCTTTGTTAAGGATATTCCAGGAAACTTGCCAAAATCTCACCAAGTAAGAAGTCAATAGTCCCCTTCACAGTTCCCTTCACCATCTTGAAAGGTAGCTGTGCCTTGCATTGAAGTGAGACGAACGGCAAGCTTGCAATGATACAGACATTTTTTAATACCTTGGACAATTATTTGCATGTCTCTATCATTGCAAGCTTGCCGTTCGTCTCACTTCGATGTAAAGGTACGGCTTCCTTTCAAGATGGTTCAGGGAACCATGAAAGGGATTATTATCAATATTAATCAGTATTGATGGCTGTTGTAAAATTTTACTCCTTAAAATTTTTCAACCAATTTTTCCACATTGGATGTAGTCTTAAGCTAGTGTACTCCTTAACATTATCTTTAATGCATTGTTGTGTGGTGTTTTTCAGGTTGCTAGTGTACATATTGATACCAGAAGACAGGGCACAGTCTATCCTGCTCATCGTCCTCTGCTACACACCTTGAATCAAAAAGATCCTATTCAGAGAGAAAATGCTTTTCATGTGAGTAGAAAAATGTTTTGTGTCCAATGCAAGTTTTGTAATCTGAAAAGGGGTTTTATAGGCCTAAAATGTGAGTAAAAGTAATAGTTAATGTTGTTTTTTTGTGCTTGCATGGATAGTTATTAAAGATGTAAATTATGTTTCTTCAAGCAAATTTTTGTTGGGAAAAATGCCTCCTAGATCAGAGCTCAGAATTGTTTTCTGACAAAAATTTGCTTCAAAAAACACCCTAGCCTAGCCTGCATAACAGCACTTTGGGAAATGCTCCTTCTTTTCCCTCCTCCTCAGTCCTCCCCCCTCTCCAAAGCACCACTGCGCAGGCTAAATCCAGGCAGGTATTTTTCTGGTTGCAGTGATTAATCTTGTGAATTTAATAAGATACATTTTTTTCTCTAAGGGCCCTCTTTACATGTCTACTGAGGCAAGAACTAGGTTCCTTGGCCTACCAAGTGAGAGAAGTAAGTATTCCTTTCCCATGTTCTTTATCTGTTTGTGGTGTTGAAGACAGTGTTATCCCCTTTAATAGAGTTGTTTTGCTGCTTTTAACATTTGATGATGATGATGATCTATGTGATTATCAATGATAATGATGATGATAATGATGCTATATTTAGGAAATGGTGGGGGTGAAGGTACATGTAGTGATTATGATGATAATGATAATAATGATAATCATAATGATGATGATGATACTAATACTAATAAATATATTTCTTCCATTGAAATGCCATGTATAAGCTATGCTCAGCTATGTCAACCCTTTATGGTGTTTTGAAGTCGATTACTTCTAATTTTGTTTATTATATGATCTCATAGTGAATACCTCATGTAAAACAGTAGGGCACAAGGAAGGTTCTGGATTCACGCATGCTTATAACGATGAGCCTGTCTTGTTTAACCCAATGGAGGCATATGAAGGATTGAAAGATGTAAGTCAGGAAAGCAAAAAATTATCTATGTGCAGTGTGTCCTACTGACTGACAACCTGGTACATAGGTAGATTTAGGGGGAGGGGATGGGACTGTATAGCTCCCTTTTAGTATTCAATTTTTTTTACCTTTTTGGCCAAAAATATCCCTAGAACACAGGAAATAGCATATTTTCTGGAAGCCATATTAATCAATAATTTCTTGGTAGCCTGCCTCCAGACCTGCTATGGTTTTATTTTGCACAGTGAGCAGATTGTAATTCATCTAATGCTGAATATTTCCAACCCCTGGCTGACTGACTGAGTAACAGAAAGATAGACAGACACAAATGTGGTTTCTAGTAAAAAAAGATACTGTAGAATTGTAAAAGAAATCTCACCACCTCATTATTATTTATTTTCAGCCTCATTTTACATCAAGACCCACTGGATACAGTGTGATGAAAGGATCTTTTAGGCCTGTAGAATACCAACATGTAAGTATATATCGCTTGAATTAAATGCACCAGTCATATCTGGATACAGTGTGATGAAAGGATCTTTTAGGCCTGTAGAATACCAACATGTAAGTAAATACCCTTCAATTAAATACACCAGTCATATCTGGATACAGTGTGATGAAAGGATCTTTTAGGCCTGTAGAATACCAACATGTAAGTAAATACCCTTCAATTAAATACACCAGTCATATGACATGGACTGTTCTGATCCATCATCATCTTCATCCCTCATCGCACCAGGAAGTGAATAAGGTCATTATGATATTTACACCTAACTTGCTCTGCGCCACTGCTTCACACTGCGATTTTCACAAACATGCAAACAATGTGTTCCCAAGCTGCATGCTAAAATTTGGTTTTCCGCAGCGGTCAATCAAACCTAATCAGTCGGTACCTTTCATATTTTTGATTGGTGGCAGCAAAAAAACATATTTCAGTGTGCGATTCAGAGACACAGAGTTTGCATGTTTTTGAAAACTGCAGTTAAACATATTCCAGCTTGTCCATCCCACCTTGCCCTGTTTTAATCCACTTGATCAATGTTTGTTGTCATTTGTGTCATCACCAGGGTAATGAGGAATTCCCGATCTTGTCCCATGCATCTGATCGCAACACTGGTTTCACCCATGGTACTAAAGTCAAGCCAGTATTCTACATGAAGTTGAATGATGTGAGTAAAACATGACATGCAATATCATGACATGCCTTATTGTTTACTGTATCAAGGTACATGTTTGATAGATCTCCTCTCTGTCCCTCTCCTCTCTGCCCCTCTCCTCTCTGCCCCTCTCCTCTCTGCCTCTTTCCTCTCTGCCCCTCTCCTCTCTGCCTCTCTAGCTACCTCTCCCCTCTCTACCCCTCCCCCTTCCTTTGGGTCTGTAACTCAGGTTACTAAAGCCCCATCCCTCTTCCCCCGATAAAAAACGTACCTTCTCTAAGAGGTTTGATTTACTTGGAATGGTAGGCTTACACCAAACAAGATGACCTGCACCCTCGTATACAGCAACGTGTCCAGAAGATCGACCCGTGCGAGTACTCAAATATCATCAAACCCTACACTTACTCAAGGTAACAAAAAATATGTCAAATATCGAGATACAGAATCAGGACTGGGATTAATAATACAGACCTTTAGGGAAAGTTCATTTAATATGCCGGGAGGGGAGGGAAGGTGAAGAAATGTGGGATATCTTAGCATGAGTCCCGACCCCACCCCCTCCCTCCCCGAATATTTCACACACCTTTTAAAATAAACAAATGATTTGCAGAATGTTAATGATTTTTATGAACATTATTTTGTTATATTTAGTACTTCCAAACTTGCCTTCCGAGGAAAGCAATGCAACGATCCGTCAGAAGCAGCAAGACTTGGAAATACTTCTATTGGAAACAAGGTTTGAAACTTTTTCACTATAAAAAAGGGAGAAATTATATGATAGAGCATGATGTCAAAGCAACTAGATCTGGGCACAAATTGGAGCCTATCGTTTTGTCCCCCAGATTGAGCTGCATTCCAAAGTGCTGCTAGGGGTCTAAAAGCCAGTTATTCACAGCCGGATACCATACATTGTCAGTGGGATTTCAAAACACTGGTATTGTTCAAGCTGCATATTATTTATATTACAGCTGACTTTTGTGAGTGATTTACTCTTACGAGGCTAACCCTGTAGAGTCTACAGTCATATAACACAGCGGTATTTAACGAATGAGAAACGGGACTGTTTTGTCGCGCGCCTCCAGCGGCGATTTCATTAACGATTTTACCACACCCTCAAACCGCACGTGTAAACGACCGGCGATTTTATGGCAATTTTATGAGACGTCGTAAAAAAATCGCCATCGAATTGCCGCTTACAAGTCGCGCGACACAATTTGGATTTAATAAAATTGCAAAAAATATTGAATAAATGTGTGGTTTTTTTTTCAGGAACCGACAGGATACAGTGAGAACAATGACAAGTTCTTCGAGACGGCCGAGACAGAGGAGTTGTTAAGAAGATTTGACACTCATTATAACGCAAAGTAAGTACTGTATGAAACTCATGGCTTTCCGTAGGTTTTCCGGAGTTGCAGTACGCGTTGCATCATGGGCTCGTGAAAATCTTAATTGACATCTTCAAATTTCTTTCATTTCTTGATGCGTAAAAAGTTAACAGACTGGTGGAGAGCCTATGTGATCTTTTAGTTAGGCGTGCCCTAAACTAGATCAGCCTAGAGGTTGCTTCAGGGTTAAATCTCTGATTTAACGTGCACACAGACTTAGATCAGTCCAGAGGTTGTTTCAGGGTTCAGTCTGAGTTTGTAGTGCCCTGACTTAGATCAGCCCAGAGGTTGTTTCAGGGTTTGATCTGTGAGTTAGCTGTGCCCTGACTTAAATCAGCCCAGAGGTTGTTTCAGGGTTTGATCTGTGAGTAAGCAGTGCCCTGGCTTAGATCAGCCCAGAGGTTGTTTCAGGGTATAGATAAAATATTAAGATTGAGAATGTGCTGGAATCAGGGCGTCTATCATAATGATTTCAGTGCTTCAATCTTACATTGTTGTTTCCCTTGAACCTCAGGCTCTACAATATGAACCCTGCTGGTGATGCTCGTATGGGTCACACTAGGGGTAATTTACAGACTCAGCTACCAGATGGCTTCACCAAGAGCACTAGTGTGCACAAGTTTGGACCAGACATTAATACTACTGTACAGTTAAGAGGACAGAAGCCTTATCAAGCAAGGTATATCTCTAAGTTATACTGGCTAATAGTATAGAACTGATCATAATTTAGCGGGTTGATGGGTTGGAGAAAAAGGGGATGGTTATGTAAACTGTCTTTGGATAGCATGCGCAACTACGGGACTCTTGTCTGGTGTCGTGGGTTCCATTCTCAGCTGAACCGTATATGCTGGCAAGTTGAGTTTCTTTGATTTGTTGATCTCTCCTTTCCACGCGGACTGATCATAATTTAACGGGGTGAGGGGTTAGTGAAAAAGGATGGTTATAACCTGTTTTTCGATAGCATGCGCAGCTCGGGGACTCGTGTTTTTTTGATTTGTTTATCTTTCCTTTGCCACGGGGACTGATCATACTTTAGCGGGGTGAGGGGTTGGAGAAAAAAGGTGGTTTTCTCTTGGCTCCTCAGTTTTCATCCCTCTGCAAATATCAAAATGTGAGTTGAGAGTTGTATTCATAGGATATTGAATGCAGTGGTAGTGTGTGTGAGTAACAGTGGGCCAATAGCGCAGCGCACTAAAAATAGCTTAAAGATTTGGACAAACATTGCATTCTGTTTAACCGCTACGAGCATTATACGAACCGATTTTATTATTTTTACTTAAAGTTACAATAATAACCCATGTAAGCTAAGATCAACTGCGATCGGCTGTGAAAATTATCTGCTGAAAGTTTGTTTGTCCGAATTTCGCCTTTGTCTTCGTTTTTATGACGTCACGGTTGCGCTGCGCTATTGGAAAATGTGCAGAATTCATATACTGAATATATTAGTTTACCATTTTATAATACACTCTACAAAATTACTCGATTCGGATTGAACAAGAGGAGTACAATTAAATCCCAAATTGTATTCTGTAGAGTCCCAATTAAGTTGCTCAATTTTTTAATTGTATTATAAACAAAAAATCGCACCATCTTCTCGTACAATTCGGAATTTATAGATACTCGTGATGTTTTGAAAGTTTTCAAAATTGGACGAGCCTTTTTTTATTCGTACCTATAAATTCCAAATTGTACTCGAGATCGTGCGGTTTCCTATACCAATATGATTTCCAAAAGTATTGTTAGTACTTGTTTTGCAGATTGATTTTATAAAATTTTCTTCTCCAGGAGCATCAAAGCGCGTGACCCATTCTTTGATGACCACACGTATGACAAGAAGCTGCACACCACACAAGCCATCACTGCTTGATTGTTCAAGCTCAAGTCAGTCTTATTCCTCAATTAAGCGGAATAATATACCCAGACAAAAATTGATCCCGACAGGTAACATTATCAACGACCAAAATGCTGAGGTTAAAAATAGTGCCAAAATCTTTGTTAGAACTATTCAAATTTGGTAAATGGCGTTATAAAAGCAAAAGCCAATGAATTTTACTTTTCTACTTTTTAAAAACATTTTTAAGAGAGCTTTAATTAGATGAACCACGTTGTCCCTGATAATAAATATTTGTATAAACGAGTAAAAATTGATGAATATTCGAGTGCAAGTCTAAGTCAGTCGCGGGGAAACTAAAAAAATGCATTTTATCTTAACAAAATCACGATCACGAAGATAATAAAATTGTTTAGTTGAATGAAAGCGCAATTCCATCGAGCTTGGTTTTAGTCGTTAGCTCACGGTTATCCGAAGCTCAATTAGTGTCGATCGAAGTACAGCAAATGTATAGAGTTTCGAAATGAATTTTTAGCTTATATAAATACTATGGTTTTGGCCGTGAATCAATCGATGTGCTTCTATGACGTTGTTAATAGGCATGGAATGTCATGGAAACGCCTTGGTCGACGTCCACTAAGACTAATGATAAAATAACTGTATAAATGTCGCGTTCTGATTTGTTGGGAGCGTATACAACACGCGCGAGCACATTCAGTTGCGTCATTCCTTTCCAAAGTAACGGTTATTGTAGTTCGTATTTTATGAAAGAAATAAAAAACTTGCTGTGCTGTGCTGTGCTGTGTGGAGTTATAAAGCACTTGGGGGATTGGCTGAACACTAGAAAAGTGTCGAAAAGCACTCCGCTATGCGTCGTGCTTTCCCAAACACTTCTCAAGTGTTTTGTAAATCACCGCGTGCTTTATAACTGCACACAGCACACGCGCGCGTTTTCTATGTCTTCACTTCGTCACGAGGATGATTTCAATCGTGCAACATTTTAGCGTTTTCATGTTTCTACGATACTGACCACCCCTGACGCGCCGCGTATTTTCGTGGGTTACTTCATCAAATTCACAGTGTTCTGACTAGTAAACCTTTAGAAGTAAAATATATCCTTTGCGTTTAGTAATTGCGGAGATTGCACAGCCATGAAAACAGCTCTAAATTAACGATTATTGACGCATGCTTTAATTTCTCGCGTTGCAGTGGCATATAAAGATAACATTGTTCTCGTTAGAAAATAAAGCAACACAAAATAGGCCAAGTAAATTGCTTCCTTAAAATGCACTCGAAAATGCCGCGCAAAAGATAATGAATACTTGAAATTTTGCAACACAACTGTTCGAGTTTAGTGTCAATGGCATCCTAAGAACGTCACCGGTGATTTTAGAAGCACCTCGAAGGACTACGGAAGTGCAAGAGTATGATAAGATGGTGTATTAGAGATGATTAGATTGATTGGCCTAATGCGAAATCCTTATGACATCGCGATACCGTGTACTAAGTTTGTTGATAGAGCAGTTTTCGTATGACTGTGAAAACCTCAAGGCACGAACACGGTCGTAACACGGCAAGGGATACGCCAGACCAATCACACTGCTCGAAAATTTACTCTCGATCCAATCAAATACCCGGAACACGGCATAAAACCGGGGCAGATACGGTCACGCCAAGGTCACGGCACTGTCAGACCAATGACATTGCGCTAGAAATAAATCAGCCAATCAAAATTCTAGAAACCATCACGGTCACGGCAAGGCACGCATGCGGCACTGAGCTTTTCACAGTCATACGAAAACTGCTCTACAGTACGCTCCATTACGTGAGTTCATGGTTAGTCTAAGGCATTCGATCTGATAGCTGGTGGCCAGGGTGGTATTAGTTGTACGACTTCAATGAACCCACCAAGCGAATCTACACGAAACAAATGCCTTTCTCTTGTCGTTGCAATCCCAATCAACTCCTCAATACCATTAACGTACTTCCCTACAGCCACAACAAACACTTCAATCCCAAGAACTTTAAGCTCCAGGGCTTCATAGAGTGTAGTCTCTTTATTCAAGTTAGACCTCCCGTCAGTGACTACCAGGACTCTCTTTAGACTTCCCCCTCGAACACCAGACGTCTTGTTAAGGAACAAAACCTCGCGGCATTTCTTCAGGGCATCCTGGGTGTTAGTTCTAAACCCGTAGTGTTTTGTAGTTTCCAGAAGTTCGATTGCTTTGTAAGGTGGTTGGAAGTCAAAATGGATATGCCCTTCTTCAGAATAATTAATAGCGGCGTATAACGTTGACGGCTTCGCTCGGGTGACAAGAATTTGTAACGCTTTCAAACCGTTTTGAAATTCACTTTCTTTGATGGACCCAGAGGAGTCGATGATGTAAGCGACATCGTAGAATTCCTCGTCAAAGGAGCTTCTTTTACTGACTCTTCCAGCTCCTGTAGACCTCGTTTGTTCATTCTTTAGGCCCTTGTTCTCTCGAAGATGATCGATTGGTGACCAGGAATTCATTGCAACATCGTATAAAGAATCTCTTCTTGTTCTTGCTGGTCTCCCAAGAAAGTATCGCTCTATTTTATGTGCAGTTACTTGAGGAGGTGGGACTTGTTGGATTCGCTGGAGCTCTAAACAAAATTGAGAAAAACATTTATTTTGTTTGGGAATATTTGTGCCGGGAGATTTCCAGTCTCGTGCCTAAAGCTCCACTGGGAGATTTCGTTTTCTCCACCGTGCGGACACTAGAGAAAAACGTTTGCGCATGCGTGTCTTTTAGCACGTTTTCTAAAAATTTAGGAGAGCAATTTAAGTGAGAAAAAATTTGTTTGTTTTATCCGAGTTTAAAGGAAAAAAAAAAAAAAAAAAAAAATCGCGAGTATACTTCTCTAAGACCAAGATACTGTATTAATGAAGACATTATGAAAGAATTAGTCTTAAGTTTCAAGCATGGGCGCTCAGTTTTGGCTTTTTGCGAAGTCCATTTATCAGGCAATATCAGTATTTACAATATCATGAAGAGGTTTTGACTAAATAGCGTATCGGCTTAGAGAGTGCGCAGACGTTTTTCACTTATAATATTGGTATTGGTTCTGAATATAGCACGAGCTTGGATAGTCATTAATACTAGTCATCCCTACTTATCATAAGCTCTGGGCCCGGTTGTACGAAGGGTGAAAAGCGCTATCCAACGGATAAATCTTATCCAATGAATAAATTTATTGGATAACACTGAACACCATCGACTTATCCACTGGATAAAGATTTATCCACCGGATGGTGCTATCCATCCAGGCTTCGTACAACCGGGCCCTGATGAATAGGAACGAGGGGGTTGGATACTTTTTTTGTAAGCGGGGTCCCTTTGGTTAGACAGGCGGTAGTCGCAGTACCATAAAAACAAATTATAGCTATAAAAAAGCTGTTATAAAGCTCGCGTTCTAATTGGTTGGAAGCGCGTGCTTTATGAGAGCACCTCTTAAGAGTAAAGAAAATCGTTAATACAATTGCATGTTTTTCTTAATGGTATATTATAGCAAAGAAGCTTCTAGAAGCAGAGAAGAGTCTAGAATAATCAGCGCAAGTTGATATAATTTTCTTTTTAGGAGATAACATTCTTTGCATGACATGACTCAAGCTTGAAAAAACCCATGTTCCGAGCAAAAGCCGGGCCATCTGTAACAGATTCAAAATAAGCTTGGTTAATGTATCTTGCAGTGAAGTTTTAAATTCATATATGAAAAACAAATCCTTAGCGTGGTATAAAATGGTGGGCGGTCCGTACAAGTGAGTGTCGTATTGCAAAAACAAAAGTCTGCCTCAAAAAGTTCTTAGTGATCAGAAGTTTAGAAAAATTAAACAGTAACCACTTGCGAGGTTAGCTGCGGGGTTTTATTTATTTATTTACATATTCTTTTATGAGCAAATCTAAAAAAGGATTGATATATAAGAAGTTACGAAAGATCATGCATATAATCTCTTATAGAAGGCCAAAGTCAGATAAACTCACCAATGATGATGGCAGAGGTCACTGCCGAAACATGTATGTTAAACTCAAAAGTGTAGTTCTGTTCTTAAAATGCTTAACTTCACCGATCACCTTCAGACCAATCGAATTCCATTGAAATCTAGCGTGTTACGGTTTTGCAGAGAGCCACGGTTTTCTCCATGCATGCTCTTTGGTTTTTCTCCGCAAAATTCAACTTTGAATCCAGGTTTGTTATATATAGGCAATTAAGCGCGCACAAACCTCGTAAAATGAGAACCATTGCTAAACGTAGTTATAAAAGATTACAAGGCTTAATACAAGTGTCCTCAAGTCTGAAATAAGTATTTTGATTAAGTATTAAGAGATAAGAAAGATCATAGATCTAAGTGGTTGGAGTGGCTGGAGTGGATAGCCAATTGCTTTTAGCAGGTCAAGCCAAACAAAACATTGATCCCGACATTAATTAGGCGACGTTCGATCAACGCAAAGAGTAAGATCAGTAACTTTTCTCAGTTTTCAGGACGGCACGGTTGAACATCGTATCGATCATCTATTGCAGACCTCATAACGGAACCCAATCTAAATTGTAATGTGCGACATAATAGGGTCACTGACGGTTGCGTTATAGGATTGTACCATATTGATATATTTAATTAACTAACTGTAAAA
Organism: Actinia tenebrosa; assembly: GCF_029948245.1. NCBI lineage: Eukaryota > Metazoa > Cnidaria > Anthozoa > Actiniaria > Actiniidae > Actinia > Actinia tenebrosa. The sequence continues at coordinate 5,926,086 of NW_028292576.1, forward strand.
TAGGTAATTAACATTGCCAAAATCTGAGTGTGTTTCAAACCCAAGTCTAATATGTGTCTTTAGCTCGGCTGTCCCTCGAAATCTTACATTTAAAACATTCCTTCGCTTGTTCCGCCTATCCTGCGCGCGCCGTTAGTTACTGCCATTTTAGCCCTTAAGATTTGAGTCAACAATTTCATTGCAGACTTTTTAGCTTTCACACTTAAAAGCAGGTCATCATGCACTGTAAATGAACCAGAGTCTAGTCTAGTCGTCACCACGAGTTCAGCATGCATGGAACGTTTTTCTCTCTTAAGTATCTCAGTGTTTTATTTTGGTTGTTATAACTAGAAAACATTTTTACTGACGTTTTTCTCATGGAGAAACATTTGTTGGCAAAGACAATATCCTATCCACCAAGGTAGACGAAAACATTTGAGCTAAAACCAAGACTGCTGTATCTGATATGCTAGGGGGAAAATGAGCGTTTTCTAGGTTTATACTTGCCTTGATTATACCAATTACCACTAGACACTGTGCTGCCCGTCTGCCAAATATTCGCAGAAGAGGCCACAAGAAAGGAAAGCACGGAGACCAAAAAATATACACTTTCAATTTCTGACATATCCGGTGTACTAAATAGAAGCTAGACTCGTAAGGTACACCTTTTATGTTATGCCTCCCACAGGTAATGCTGTCTGTTCTAGTGGAATCGTGCTGTGATACGGAGTTTCGATGCAAATAATACGGGTAATACTCATACGTAGTCAAGCACAGCCCTAATTTTATATTCCACAGTTTCTGTCAATCACCGTGCGTGATAATTTCATATATAGCATGGCAATTGCAGGACAATAACCAGATACTTGGATGTATCACGATATCTCTTTGTGCAATCGGCAGTTTAAGCACATGTGTCCATCGGGATTCTAAAAGATTCTGATATATGACCTTGAATCTAAAGTAGACACCCTAACCGTGCTATCAAACAAGGCAATTGGTTTACCCCCAACATATACCCCATGACGCATGAGGCAGCGTATTTATTCTGTAATTTCAACCCCGCCATTTGCAGATAAATGGCGAGGTAAACTGCAGGTCGACTGCACAAACTATGCAAACTTGTAATGAGTGATGCACGTTCATTTCCTCGCTTCTCAAGTGTGTATCATGAGACAAATATCAACATTTCCCTTCAGCCATTCAAAAGCAACACAAATTGCAATACGCTGTAAGGAAACTATGCAAAGTCTGTAAAGGTATATTGGTGACACACTGAATTACGAGGAAAGTGTCACGAAGTATAGTATAACCGTTATCTCAACATGTACACCATGGCCACTATGACCCGCGGCTGCACAGCGTCTCAGTTGTGCTTGGTTATATTTGCATGGACATTGACCTGGAGCTGTACGCGTTCTTCCATTTTGAAAACGTACAAAGCTATGGATTTTCAGTTGATATTCCGGCTAAAAGACTTGAAGAGGCAAAATACGGCCTGAGGAAAATTATGGTAATGCTTGAGGAAAACGGGGCTAGGGTATCATTATAAGTTGTTTAAATCGGCCCATTTTTTTCGATTACAATGTGCAAGGACTCGATTTGCGCAATTACTAAAATGATGATTTCAAGTGCGCGCAAACACTTATTTAGAATAGATTCCCTTTTCTATTTTACCCCCCATCTATATCGTCTTTAGTAAAATAGACCCTTTTCGAGTTCCAAATTACCGCTGTGTTTCTTGATTACAGACTCATTTACTCAGGCTTAGCCTCGAATCAGTGTCTAAATATTCGCAAATACCAACGGTAAAGTAAAGAATGCACAACTCCAACAATACAAACACTTTGAAAATTGACGGACCTTGACTGGAACACATGAATATTCTTCACAAAATCGAGGCTAAGCCTGAGTAAATGAGTCTGTAATCGAAAAACACAGCGGTAATTTGGAGCTCGAAAAGAGTCTAATTAAAAACGCGATCTGCAAGTGAAAACTTTTGCCAGTAAAAAAGAAAAGCGTTGAAGTGTCTGTGTGGAGGAATTCAAACGTTTCAGCATACTTATGAGACAGTTTAATATCACAGCTATTAGCAATTGTGACTTAACGGAAGTACCTTGAATTTGTTCTCATCAAAAGTCGATCATCCTGATAAGCGAGAGAGGGGACAGTGTTGGAGGGTGGGCCCCACTGTTAGGCGACAAAATTCCTCGTGCGTTTATCATTTACAGATAACGTGAATGTTCTCAAGCACACTTTTATCGGAAGGCAAGTATAGTGATGATAGGTGGTTTGTGCACGCAACCTCACAAGTACTGCTTCTAGATCTTACACGACTCACTAGAATCTTGAAATTCGCTAGAGCGACCAAGAATTAACAGTGCCCTATACAAGGCGAGGTAAAGCTTGATAGTAGAGTAAATGTATCACATCAAGTTAAACCTCTACTTAAAGCCATAGTTTCGTGGTTACAGCAAACTGATGGCTTGCAAGCATTCCCTAGAGAGTCAAAAGACAAAAACATGATCCGATATATCCACTTCACGTTTTGAAAAATGGCACGTAACCTATTAAATAACATGTCAGGTTTATTCACAAAACTCTTAGCAACATCATGCCAAAGGACACTCACGGTACAGAATACTTGCACATGCATGTGGCAACGCAGCATTGCACTACAACATGATTCTTAATACAAGTCTCAACTGCCTCAATTGCGAATAACTGTGTTCGTTTCCACGAGAAAACGACATTTGCGCCGCCTCTGTCATTGCTTCATGATTTGATTATCAGTTATAGATTCGACGCAGAGGCACTTGCGCTCGTTTTCGGTATTCGGTTGCGTTATAGCGCAAGGCAGTTGCATTGAAGCACGTACTCGCGCAGACACTTTGTACCATCACATTTCACGGCATATTTTTAATATATTGTGCAAAATAATCTAGGAATATTAGAATCATTAGAAACACCGATGCAGCTCACACTAGTTTTTAGCTAGTTATATCTTTTTAGGAATATTATAATATGAGAGAAATAATGCACGAAATGGCTAAACAAATATCTTGAAGGAACTTTATGGAATTTATTTAATAACAATGTTCACGGTTATGTTATGGCTAAACAAACATCTTGAAGGAACTTTATGCAATTTATTTAACAGCAATGTTATAAAAATATCGATAATAAAGCAATCACAACTACAAAATATGAAGAAATGTCTTGTCTGAAAACACTAAGAATTTACTTTAAAATGTTGCTGAAGTCAAAAATGGAAACTCAAGTTAAAAATATGGCGGAGAACTGCCTAAAGCATCAAATATTACTTTACTAGAGCTAGGGAAAAGAACGTTTATTATTGGCAGGTGGGGGGGGGGGGGGGGGGGGGTAGGGATGTGCTTCAGAGAGAAGGATCAATACAATACAATACAATACAATTTTATTTGGCACCTTATACTAATAGTACATGAGTGTTTGATTCCAAATATATTATAGGTATATATATATACTATGTATTAGGTAATTTTCTTAATTCATTTTCACGTATCAGCATACATTGATGAATGTATGCTGATATGGCTCTTTGTAGAGACGCTGATTTTGAATTGATTAAGAACATAAAACGACTGTCAGCGCTCATATTGTTGAAATTAATGCTGGTGTTTTTTTCTATGAACTCTCTTAAGTCGTTTCTATGAGAGTCATATAGTGGACACCAAACTAGAAAGTGTTTTTCGTTTTCTACTCCCGACTTACACACTGGGCAAATCCTTTCATCGTAAATGAGATAAGGCCTCTTATACCTCCCCGTTTCTACTTCAAGCTTATGGTTACTAATTCTTAATTTTGTAAGCGCCACTCTGTGCTTAATATTGGTGACTTGACTTAAATATTCTTCAAAGTTATAATCCGTTTTGAACTGACGAAAGACTCTGAGTTTATTTTTATGTCTGTCGTCTTTCCTTTCATCATTGTGGAGATTACTCCATAAAATTTGCCTCTCAATGTCATATATTCTTTGAGTTATTATTTTTCCATATTCATACCATCTTGGAGAAAGTTCATTTTGTTTCATCCAAATTATCCCCAATCCGAGTTGTTCTAAAGTAGTTTTAATTTTTATGCTCCAAAAGGCTTTTTTAGTTTCATTTTTAATATCTTGGTAGACTTCGGCTGAAAGTTTTTTTGGGTGTAGTTCCGACTTTATAATTTTATGCCAGAATTTAAAGCTTTTACTGCATGCTTTGCATTTTAACGGAAACCTTCCTAATTCAGCTCTGCATGCAAGGTTACTAGCATTCTTTGTCACCTTGAGGAGCATTTTGCAAAATTTCAAATGAACAAGTTCCATGGGCTCTTGGTCTTTGGTGCTTAATGTTTCGATACCCCATATCTCACTTGCGTATAGAAGTATTGGTGTAACAAGCGAGTCAAACAGTTTTATAGTTAATTTGATATTGGATGTGAAAAATTCACCCATTTGTTTTTTCATCTGAAATAGTGCCTTTAATGCAGCTTTTTTTAATTCTTGTTTTGCAAACGTAAAGTTTCCAAAGGTTGTAAAATTTAATCCTAAATATTTATATGATTTAACGTTTTCTAGTTTAGATTTGTTCAAATAGAATTGGAAGTTATTCATTGTCTTCCCTGTATTATTGAAAACCATCACTTTTGTCTTTGTTATATTAACTGTTAAGCCTGATTGTTCACAAAATGCCTCTAGCTTGTCGAGATATTTCTGAAGCCCTTTAGCAGATTTAGAGAACAGAACCAGGTCATCTGCATATAAAAGAGTACTAATCGGTTTGCCATTCAGCATTACATCATTGTTGTTACACGAATTTAATGAGTCAGGCAGATCGTGAAGATACAAATTAAATAACGTAGGGCTCAGCATACAGCCTTGTTTAACACCCATATAACAGGAAAATGTCGGAGAAATGTGTCCATTTACTTTGATTGCTGATTGATCAGTGGAGTACATCGATTGTATCACTCTTAGAAAATTTCCATTTATACCAACATTTTCAAGTTTTGCCATTAATTTTTTCCTTGGGATGCAGTCAAACGCTTTTTGAAAATCTACAAAGCAGGAAAAAAGGAAATTATTTTTCTTCCGTGGCTTACTTTTAACATATTTATCGATTACAGATTTCAGAATAAAAATACTATCTGTTGTTCCGTGCTTTTTTCTAAACCCACCCTGTTCCTGTTTAATTATATTATTCGTAGTTAGGTAATCATAGAGCCGTTTGTTAAGTATTGCCGTAAAAACTTTGCCAATTGCAGAAAGGAGTGTTATTCCACGGTAATTTTCAGCTTTCGTTGGATCGTCCTTTTTATGCAATGGAACAATATATCCTAGATTCCATGAACAGGGAAACTTTCCGTTGTCTAGGATTTTATTGAAAATTACCGTTAGGTGTCCTTTTAGTGCTTCCTTTCCCGTTATCAATAGCTCATTTGGAATATTATCAGGGCCGGGAGCTTTATGTTTCTTTAGGTTACTTAGAACTTCATATACTTCTTGATCTGTAATGGAAAAATCTAATTCCCCTTGACTTTGCGACTGTTCTAAGGTCTCCGTAGTATTTACTGCAGATGTCTGGGAGCTATTAAGCGTCTTGAAGTGATTAAATAAGTCCTTTTCGTTTGCTCGACAGGAGTTTGCATTTTTTGCTTTGCCTACATTAAAAAGTTGTTTCAAAGACTTCCAGGTGGATTTCGAATCTTTGAGGTCAAGGTTCATTAATTTTGAATTGAAATATTTGTTTTTCTTACGTCTACACATGCTTCGAAAGGACCTTTTATGGGTATGTAGATTCCTACGAAGTTGTTCATTATTTGGATTCCTACAAATTTGTTTTCCAAGAGATCGAAGATTTTTCTTTTCGTTTTCACATTCTGAATCAAACCACTTTTGTGAATCTGTATTTTCTTTAAATGCTTTAGTTTGTTTAGTTAGGGAACAAAGACCTGCTTCTGTTCCTATGCTTGTTAGGATTTCAGTAAATGCCTTAACCATTGAGTCTACATTATCTGCGTTTTCTATTGATTCGCGTAGCGTTGCTTGCATTCCTGCAGTGCTTAAAATGTTTTGTAATTTATCGATATTTCCAGTATGCCACTTTAAGCTAGAAATTGTCGAATATTCCCTATTTTCTTCTCTTTCTTTGTTTCCACTGTTTTTGGGGTAAAGTTGGATTTCTATTCCATAAGAAATATGACAATGATCGGATAGATCTGGCATTAGTGGATTAACCTTCAAAAATCGAGCTTTTTCAAGTAGATTTGTACTCCCGATTACATAGTCGACTAGACTATTTCCGTTGTATCGAAAACAAGTCTTTTTGCCCGTCAAGTCACCAACAACCCTTCCATTAAAGATTCGTAAATTGCAAGCCGTGCAAATATCTATTAGACATTTACCCCTTTTATCGACGTTCTCTTTGTCTTTAGAGTACCTTTTCATTTGATTGTCAATGAGATAATCGTCAGGTAAATTAAGGTACTTACTGTCATCATTATTTATGTATTCCTGGATTTCCCCAGTTCGTGCATTAAAGTCGCCTTGTAGAATGACTTCACCTTTAGTTGAAAAATTAATTATATCTAGTTCTATATCCTGCAATATATCTTCATCATTCTCTTTTGCATAATTATTTGGGCTTAGGTAAATTGTGCCTACGTATATGTCATTTGTTAGATGGAAAAAGTCTTTACTTATTCTACACCAAATAACATTTTGGTTAGACGTCGGTATATAGGAAACGCCCTTGCTGATTCTATTGTTTATATATAGTGCTATTCCTCCAGCATGGCGGTTTCCTGTTTTGTCACGACATTTTGTATAGTATTTATAGCCTTCTAATTTCAAGTCAGAATCAAGGCTGATCATCATTAAGAACTTGAACTTTTGTGAAAGGGTTCGGACCTTTATATTATGTCATTGACTTAATAGGAGGTTCATGAATTTCTGATTAAAAGGGGAATGACTTAACAACAACTTAAGTTTCTTTTAATACTGCCAATCCTACCCCCCCCCCCCCCCCCCCCCCCCACCCCCACCACCACCAATAAAAACGTACCTTCCATAAAGGTTTTATCCTAATTGTACAACTTACATTTATTATTCATTACATATATTATTTCTCACAAATGCTACCACTGGAGATTTCGGTGTTATTGATAGGGAAGTTCAGTAGTAGTGCACTGTCACCTCTCATCCCTGGGTTCTCAGGTTCACTTCGAATTCCTCGGTAGAGTAGGTTTGTTGAGTCTCTTCATTGATTCAAGGTTATTTCTCTGGTTCTCAAATCCAAATACACTAAGGGTTTTTTACTGTGTCTTATTCAATATTGCAGAGTGATTGCTCAGTCTAGTCTTGAACCAGAGGCTCTTGAATTAGTGATAAATGTGTTTGAAGTCAGATCTAAATGGAAATTATACTGATTGAAAGATGCAGAGAAAAAAAAAATCCTGGTTCCAGCGATTATTACAAACAACAAAAATTCAAACATCCTTTTTTTCATTTCATTTCCTCTGAACTACTAGACTTTTCCTCTAGACCTAGCTTTATTAATTCAGATCTTTCCAATTTAGTCTCTTGTTGAGTGACTAGTTTGTAAATTTGATAGAAGATAAAAATGGAAATTAGAGTTGATTTTTGCAGAAAAATTATTTGGAACTCACTCCAGGAATAATTATTACAAAAATCCAAGAATTGAAAAATTTAAATTCATTTTCCTTTTTCTGCCTTACCTAAATAACAAGTAAAATCCAACATGAACATTCCATTGCATTAGCCAAAAACTAAAACTAATACCCCATTCACACCTGTTTAGTTAAACTGTGTTTTCATTAGGGAAAAAATTGAGAAACTAGAAACCTACATGTACAATATAATGAAACTTTCTAAAATATTATCAGAGCAAGACAAAGGATAGCTTACATGCATTATTTCACCAAAGATTGTGCAGTGTTCGTAGATAGTTTTTCAAACCTGTTTAGTTAAACCACTTTAAAACATGTTTAAGCCTTGGTGTGAATGGTGTATAAGCCTTGGTGTGAATGGGGTATAAGTCTTTGAAATGACTATTTTCTGAAGGAGGAACTAGGAAAGTGGATATTAATTCCTCCAATTCCCATTTCCCTTTTTTGCAGATTTTTTTCCAACATGAACATTCTATGGCATATAACCTGATCCAAAAACTAAAACAGTTATGTTTTTGATATTTGAAAAATTTCCAAATTAGGATCTATGAAATTGCATCTTCACCTAGTTTCCATTTTTCATCTTCCAGGTTCTCAAAACCAACATGAACATTTGACGGCATTAACATGACCAAAAAACTAAACAGTTAGTTGTCTTTGATATATAGTTGACTACTTTCCAAATGACGATCTATGAAAGTGTACGTTCACCCAGTTCCCATTTTTCCTCTGCCAGATTCTTGTCTCCTCTATGTGTCGTGTCACTGGTTCACCATTTGGCTGAATTGTTTGGTCCAAGCGAACGTAAGAAATACAGGCAGCTTTAGGGCCAAGAGTAATCACATGAGGTGTGAGTAAGGTTGTGTGAGTTTGGGCTTTGCCAGCAAAGTTATCAAAATAGAACTTGTGAAACTCTAGACCTTCGATGAGACATCCTCGAGATTCAGGTTCAAATGCAGTGAGGTGTGGGTCAACAAGCTTGGTGTAGGTCTCATAATCTGCTGTTGTGATGCTTGTTATGAGCTCTTGAGTCAGGCGTATGATCTCTTGATCCTGACTGACAAGTCCTTCATCTATTATGGTAGTGACGGAATCCTCCTCAGATATTTTCTTTTTGCTAGTGCTAGATCCGCGTTTATGGGCAGCAAACATTGTGCTGATTATAGCACTTTTGAGCTTGCGCCGCGCGTTGAATTTCTTCAAGCCATCTAAAGTTGATTGACGGTGAATGGTTGATGCTGCTTGTTCAGGGTTCTGCAAAATGGCCAATAACACAGGTTAAATAAAGAGTAGTAGATTGTTTTAAGAGGCCTCGTATGCACTGGTAGTTTTACTCTCCCTGCATGCTGCTTTATACTCATCCCACTTCCTGCATTTTCTTCTTGCAAGTTTGGAAATCAAACCAGGTTTCAAATTGGTAACACACTTTGGAGACAACACTTTCTAATACACTTACAGCATAAAAGTAGATAAAGTTTTTTTTACTGTGAAGCTTACCAGAATCCATGGGTGTTTGATTGCTTCTGAAGCAGTGATTCTTTTCCTTGGATCAACAACAAGCATCTTGTCAATCAAGTCTTTTGCTTCTGCAGTAACTGTGTCCCATTCAGGTGAAGGATACTGAAAATGCAATCAGATAATAATTATGATCAATATAATGATTTACAGGCAACCGAGAATATAATATTTAACGAATACACCTAAAGCATGAATGGTTTATACAAGTCAATAGCTAATGATATGCAAGTTTAGATCGTTTCTATTGGTTTCTACACTAGGGCTGGCGTTAATACTCACGTGAACACGTGCACGTGCAAAAACCGTTGCTCTTATCTCATGCTGTGAATTTTTCGCTCTGGATATATTTTCTCAAAAATTTCACAGGATTCCGGCTCCGAATCTCAATGGCTTGACTGCAAAGCTATCGGTATTGACTATGATTTGAGCTTCTTCAAGATCAGATAAGTCAATACCTTTAGCTTTGCGTTTGAAATTCAGAGTCAGAATCCTTAGACATGTTTAAGAAACCCTTTTGATTGACGTCCACCAAAACTCAATTCTTCGTTTGTGATTTAGGTTTCAGTTGGTCGCGTGTGAGTGGGGATTGCAGTAATCTCCACAATTTTCAATTAATATAGTGACACTTCAAACTTTTTTTCACTTCCAGTCAGTCAAATTTGACTGCTTTTTTTCACTTCCAGTCAGTCAAATTTGACTGCTTTTTTTCACTTCCAGTCAGTCAAATTTGACTGCTATTTTGTTTTTTATGTTACAATTATGTTAATTCTAATACAGAAAAAATAAAAACAAAGAAAAACATTAAATACGCTTATTTTTTTCTGCTAAAAAATTAAAATGGAATATATATATAATTTTTTTTTTTTGACTTAAAATGTTATGAATTTATTTATTTTTATTTATTTGAAATAGAAATTTTGAACTTTAATACCTCCTCCTGAGGAAAGGAAGGGCATATATATGCCAAGGAGAGAAGACAGATGTTTTTGTTATTCATTAGTTGGTTCATAACATTCAAGTGGCTTTTATTTGTTACGTTTTGTGACCTTCAAGCACAAACAAGTCTTTCCAATTACTGGTACAATTTTGTTAATTACAAATTCTATCCACCTACCAAAACATCCAATACCACAAATTCCTCAATATTGGTCTTATTTTTGTTTTAAAATTCTTAATCCAATTGCACGCCTAATTAACATGAATTTTTTATGCATGGAAAGTTTACTCGGTGATCAGGCTTCCCAACACGACATTGGTTTCGGTCAAATATTTGTACAATTATGTATAATTAGTTTACTGGTCAAAACATCTCAAAATAAAATAATTTTTAGTTTTGACAATGTAGTTCAGCATGAGTCCAATACATTTGCTTATAAGCCAACTCCTTAATTTCCTGTGATGTTTCAGCCACACTGGAAATTATATATTATTTCAAACAAATTGTTATATACTTACACAGTATGAGCCCTTCTTGATTTGAGAGTAAAGCTTCTCCTTTTCATCGTCCCAGAACGGTGGATAACCAACAAGAAGTATGTATAAGATCACCCCAGTGGCCCACACATCTACTGCTTTGTCGTAAGGCTCTTTCTTGAGCACTTCCGGCGAAAGGTAGCCTGGGGTACCAGCAAAACCAAACCATCCTGGACGATCATTATCTAGCTCTATTGCCAAACCAAAATCTGCAAGCTTAACTATAGCACCTTTCTCCTTGCTCGAGAGTAGAAGATTCTCTGGCTTTAGATCCCGATGAACGATGTGGTTTTCATGGCAATGATTCACGCTTGAAAGAACTTGTTTAATGCAATTACTAGCATCTACTTCACTATAATATTCACGCGCTACAATATCTTCGAACAGCTCTCCTCCAGTTACTAGATCAAATAACAAATAACTAGAGCCGTCTGTCTTTATGCTTGCATGGAGGCGTACAACATTTGGGTGGCTGAGTCGACGGCAAATTCTCACCTCGCGTTCGATTTTGTGGAGGTCTCTCTCGCTCATTGATTTTGTGTTGAGTATCTTAACAGCATAGTCGGTCCCTGTGCCCTTCTGAGTGCACCGACGCACTGTACTAAACGCTCCTTTGCCTATCTCTTCTTTCAAATCGAACTGGTCGTGGAAGGATTGTTCTTGAGAGATAAGGATTTGACTTTGGTCAGACATGGTTTACCTGAGTCTTTAGTGTGATCTTCCGACTTGTAGGTTCCGTCTCAGATGGGATTAGTCTCTGAGAGGGACTGAACACTAGGGCTTCTATTAATCCCGAGAGGGGAGAGGAAAGATCAGAAATCAATGATTAACTTAAAGCTGTCAAGCTTAATTTTTACTCAGTTGCTGAAATGGCACTGCCAACTCACATTACCAACTGTATGAAATTGCTAAAAACAATCCAGAGACCTCCCTTGCTAAGTCCCTGCAATACTGGGACCTGGGACCGGGGCAAGGTTTAAGAAATCACATTAGAAGTCTCCCCCCCTCCCCCCTACCCTTCTCCATTTTTGCACGAAACTGAATTACTACTCTGCCCAGAAGACCGAGGTAGTTGTGATTTTTTAATCGCCTTCGTAGCGTTTGTTATGTTATCCAGAAGTACATTTCAAATCGACCACGTGATGCCAATGTTTTGATCCGGTGGTGTAAAAAACTTGTCCTCGTGCATGTACAACATTGGCATCACGTGGTCGATTTGAAATGTAATTGCGGATAACATAACAGACGCTACGAAGGCGATTAAAAAATCACAACTACCTCGGTCTACTGGGAAGAGTAGTACCCTTCCCTTGTTTTCCATTATGTTTATCGGTAAAAATGCGGACTTAGGATTTTCTGTCTGCCCCTCCACAAATGACCGCTATCTCTATCCATGGTTGTACTGATAGGCCATCGCCGTAGACAATATTTGGACAGTGGACACAATGGGCCATTGGAGTCACTCCTCCACCATCCCACCTCTACATATAATGCATCCCTTTGTTTTCCCCAAAGATAGCTATTGTATATCCAATAGAAAAGTGGGTGACACACACCCTACACCCCTCGATTTTTCCTAGCCTGGATGGGCTCCCTGTGGACTAACTGCTGACCAACAAGAATGCAGTGTCTGTTGTGTGCGTGGGCTCAGACAAGGTCAGCTGTCGTACTGTTTTGTTGGTTCCTGTTCTTTTCGTTCTTTTCGTGCGATGGTTTTGCAATGGAGTAATGAGGTGTTTGGAGTTCCATTACCTCTTTAAATACTCCTTCGAAACAGTCGTTCATGCCTATTTTCAAAAGGTAATACGATCACGAGTCTTTTTGAGCTATGACTTCAAAGAATTGACTCATCGAAGTACTGAACTTTGGACTTGAAGTGTTTTTCATGTGACCCATTCTTATTCTTATTATTATTTTTGTCGCTTCCTGCCTTAGTATACCAGTGGAAAAGACAAGAATGTCACCTCAGTTATCGTGCTAGAACATACATTAGGTAAGAAAAATAATTCTTTGTACAAAAGAGTAAAGCCTATACATATACGTAGTGATTGTAACGCATTATTACTCCAGGGGGGGGAGGTGGGTGAAAATATCGTATACAGGGTACATGTATGTTTATGCACAAATTTGCACGAATTAGTAAGCTCAGTAGACCTCAGTAGCTTGTAGACCTACAAAACTTTGTTCTAATTTGTACAGTTTTATAGTTTTTCCACGTATATATGGTATGCTCTCTAATACAACATTAGACTGCATGATCTTTTTTATTTTAGATCAAAACACTGGAGATGAATACATTGTTAGAAGAGGAAAGTGCGTCAATGTACTTCCATCAATATTTAATAAGGTGTGAATCTTAGCTTAGTTATGTGATATAAACACTCCAGGACCTGTAGAGCACTTAAAAAGCAAGAGAAAAACTAGGCTATAGCTGTAGGCTTGTTATGCCTCATGTTACCAAGCTTGCTTCTCTCATACTCTACAGCTCCCAGTGTGTTTATATCACATTATAGAGACATGTGCACACATTTTATATTTCTTAAATCAAAGCATTTTATATTTAACAATTATTCGCAAAAGTCAAAGTGAATATCAGGGAATATTTACCAAGACATGAGTCTTCGAGCAGCGAGGTAAATATTCCCCGATATTCACTGAGCCTGAAGCAAATAATTGTATTAGTATTTTTAACACAAATGAATATGATAAATGTTGGAGAGAGAGTTTTTTTTCTTCCAAATTTTATTTATCTCTGCTAGAGGCACACATTGATAAACGAGTGTGTGCAAGTAAGCCTTATTCACCTGTAGGTGAATATGACAGCATAAGACATAAATTGTAGCAAAAGACCTAATTGAGTGTGCCGGATGTATTATATTCACTTGTGTAAAAATACCAATATGATTTATTTGGGTTCTAGTTTCTTCCATTTCCTGCTATAGAAGTAGAGGAGAAAGCTTGGCTAAGCAGAAAAGAAAAAGTCCTCCAGCTACACAGTTACAATATAACTGCTTCAGACTATGTGAAAGTTGAAGAGTACAGTACATATTTCCCATCTGAAAGCAACGAAAAATGGTATGATCATTGATAGTTACGATGTATGCTATACACGTACAGCAAACTTTGTATGTGTAGGGATGCTGCCGAAATGATCCTATGGACAACAGGGACTGTGGATGGGGGCTTTTTGACTCCAAAGGGGGTTGACTACTCACCCAATTTACTCCCCTCCCCACCACCCACCCCCTCCCCCCCCCCCCCCACACATGTGTATCCACCCTTGAAAATATACTGTAATTTTTAAACTGATATGCAATGTATGCATTTTGCATTGAACAGGACAGTCATGAAACAGAAAGGCGTCATCACTGCATTTGGCTTGGGACCAGTGTTTGGTAAAATGCTGGAGGCATTTGCAGTGCGTTTTTTTCATCATGGAGCAAACAAGGTATATAAACAGCAAAAATTCCTGAAATCCTAAAGTTCTTTTCCTCTCTTTACTCTTCCCACTTTCTGAATTTAGTAAACATAATTTCATCTGCATGATGCTTTAGTAAGGAAAAGCTTGTGTATAATCTTTATAATAGCACTCCTTCAGTCAATCTTCAGCTTCTTTCTAGAATTGAAGGTACCATTCAATAATACTTTACCCTTCTACCACAATAACAAGAATTTTGCTCCTGTTGGTAAAAGCAAAGTGTCCGTAATATCGGTGTGTTCACAAGGCAAGGGTTGACTGTGTGCATGTCAATCCCCCCCAGTAATTGCTGGAACCCGAATAGTACTGTATGACAGTATTAAATGATTTTATTTAAGCCTACTAATCAAGGTCTTTTTTCATTTTCTAATAGGGTTTTAACATTATGGAAGATCTTCTTATGACAATGCATACCACTAGTAACTGTGTAACTGAAAACTGAAATATACATTAACATGATGTACGTTGCAAGCCTCCTGACGGGTTTAACATCACTAGCTCATACCTACATGAACAATGTAGTAGTTTAATTTTGTCCAATCCTAGAGCCTGTAGAAACAAACCATCACATGCACATCTTTTGTTTAGCTGTTATTCAATAGATCATTTTAGAGTGCCAAATTACTGCTGTGTTCCTTGATCACAGACTCATTTGCATATGGTTAGCCTCATATCAGTGTTTAAATATTCATAAATACAATTGAACCAGAGGTAAAATAAAGAATTCACAATTTCAACAATATACACCTACTTGCAAGAACATGGATACGAAAATAGAAAATTAGTAATTTAGTGAGAAAGGAATACATTAAAAGACAAAAGAAAAAGTTCAGCTTCAGTGATCTTCTTTTGTTTTTTAATATAATTCCTATCTCAATAAATCACTAATGTTCTATTTTCGTATGTCAATGTTCTTGCAAGTTGGTGTAAACACTTTGAAATTCCATGGACCTTCACTGGAATGCATAATCATTCTGCACAAAATTGATGCAGCTAACCCAGAGCAACAGTGAACTTGAAACTGGAGTATGGAGTTAACAGTCCCAGAATGCATTGCTGTGACAGACTAGCAATATTGCCTATATTGTACTTGATTTGTAATTTGTTGCTGTATGAATAAAAGAATGAAAAGATTTTAAATTAAGTTCTTGTGTTTTTTTATGAAATGTGTTACATTCTAATACTTTGTCCTGGAATATTTGTTGGAAGTAGTGGAGTAAGGGTGTGTCACTCCCCCTCACAGCACATCTAAGTATTTTGTAATGAATGCAAAGGATTTCAAGATGTGTAATAAATTATAAAGCCTAGTACTTAGGCTGCGTTCATAATGTATGGCGGGGGGGGAGGCAGGTGAAGTTTAGGGGGATCAGAAAAATTTTTACCAATCAAATGGGGGGGGGGGGGGGGGGTTGAAAATTTTTTTTCAGAGAATTGAGGGGAGGGGGAATGCAAAATTCTTAGAAGAAGCTACGAGAGATTGCCTGGTGGGATAGTTGTTTTTTGGGGGACTTCAAGGGGGGGCCTTAAATTTTTTAATGTCATTTAAAGATTTCACCTGCCTTCCCCCCCCCCCCCCCCCCACCCTTTGCCATACATTATGAACGCAGCCTTACTATCAAGTATACAATTCCAGAATACTGTGATAGCTCTCCAGCTGATCTGAAATAGTGATATAGAAATGAAGTCACTGCAAAAATGAGGTATCATGAGGCCTGTGAAAATTGACCAGTAAAAAATATAAACCTGTCCACCACTGAAATAAAAAGAAGAAAAAAAGCTTAGCACTTTTTCTCCATTCTGATTGGCTAAAATCAGCTGTCCATAAATACCCTGAAAGAAGGTTTAGTATGGCGAACCGCTGCCCTCAAAAACGTATTTCATTCTCTGGGCTCCCTGTGTCAGCCTACTTTTGCTTCGTTCTGGGGGTTTCGTTTGTGATAACCACACTCATCCTGTTTGCGGGTAATTTAACGTGTATTTTATAAAACTTCACTGTCAACTTCAATCACAGGTAAGGACATTATAATTTTAGATTTTTATGGAGATCAGGCGATTGATATTTTCTGAGCAGTTCGACAGCAAACGTCGACAAAGCACTATATTATTTATTTAGCAATCACACTGTTTTCCTGATCTTTCTATGCACTTCTAATATTCTTGCCTTTGAACAGCTACGTAACTGATATCTCTGGACTGTTAATAAATCTTGAAGTACTTCAAATCATATTATAGATAATTTAAGGAGTGAAGTGACAAATAATTTTAAGATGTAAAACTAAGTACAAGCTCAGTTAATAATTATGATTTTAAAAGCACACAAAAAGCATGACATTCTACCGTCTGTTTCGGTCTGCTTCAACTCGATCGAGCCTGCAAATAACCTAAGTTTTTGTGTAACTAAGCTTTTGAATTCACTGAGAAAAATGAAATTTAAAAAAAAATTTACGTTCATAAAGAATGCATGTTTCTTTTAATTTTCGCTACGAACATAATTTAAATTATATTAGCATAGGCTGATCATCAGCAGACCTTTTAGTTGATCCAGTTAATATTTATCCTAATTTAAATCAGGATTCTACTGTTTGGTGACAAGACCTAGCTTTTAAGCTTTGCAAGAATCACAAATATTTATATAACCCAAGCAATCAAGTTGTGATCCCAACTCTGGTGCCAGGGGGGAGGGGGGTTCTCCGCTAGGATTTGGGTAGGGGTGTTCCGCTGGGATTCTAAAAGGGGTACCCTGTAAAGAAAATCACATTTGTAGACCCTGTTTATGACAAAAGATATAATTAATTGCAAGTCATCTCGTGTATTGTTTTTTTTTGACGACCATAACCATTTTCGGTCAATGCGAAGTAGAACCCTGAATATGACAGGAAACTCAGGAAGAACTTGGAACTTGAGTGAAATTGCATACCCTGTTTATGACAAGAAGCTTGAAAAACCATACCCTGTTCAGTGGATCATCCCTGTACAGTATTTTTTTAAATAAATAAATAAACAAATAAATGAATAATAATAATAATGAAAAAAAAGCAACATGAATAGTAAAAATTTTAATATATGTATATTATTGTAAATAAATAAAACACCCACTTTTAAAAAATGTAAGAGGAGGAGGTAGGCAAAAAAAAAAAAAACATGTATAAGAAATATAAGGAAAAGAGACAGAAAAAAAAAATCCCTGTACAGTATAGTCCATATATATACCCCCCCCCCCCTCCTCCCCCGGCTCTGGTGCAGATTAGGCATAACAAAATAATGTCAGCCAGCTGTCATGTTGAAGCATGGTAAACAATAATAATCACCATGATAAATTTAATTCTACACAGCTTGTTATGAAAATACATGAAGATATAGAAATACAGATAAGTTATAGCGCTTGGGAACGAGGTTATTCCGGGCGAAAGCCCTTGGAATTAAATTTGGAAAAATCAATCTCCGACCTCGCTGGGAAATGTATGTTTGCTACTGTATGTCTGGAATTGTCTGGCAGGGATCAAACTGACGAAGCATAAAAAAACACATGCTCTAATGATAATTGGTAATAATTGGTAATGTAAAATTAGCTCACAGTACAAACACAGTCATGACATGGTATTGGCATAAGCCAGGCCAATCACATTGCTCGTGAATTTACTCTCCATCAAATCAGATGATACCTGGAACACGGCATAAACATGCCAAGATCATAGCACTGCCAGACCGAACAAATTGTGTGAGAAAAAAATCAGCCAACTAAAATTTTAGAAAACATCACAGTCATTTCACGGCACACTTATGGGACCGAGCTTTTCACACTTATTTGAAAGCTGCTCTAAAAAACATACAAGACATACAAATACATATGAATAAATAGTGATAATAATGAATAACAATATATATTCTGAAAATCCTATTACATTATATGTATTATTTTAATTAACTAAATTATATTTTAAAAATTAATGTAACATATTAATAAAACTATTTTTGAAGTGCTCCATATCTTATTTAGGCTTATGGCTTGAGTTATATCTTAGATGATATACTACTTCTTTTGCTTCAAGAAGAATAGATCTCAAAGGATGATCAATATCATATTTCACTTTGATACTAAATATCTTCCTATCAGTTTCTCAAGTATTTGATATGCGTTATAATACTCACTACAATAACACATCTCATGGCATCTATTTAAGAAATACTGAATAGTGAAAAGATCTGATGGGCTAGCTAGCCCCTACTCTATCTAATCCGACATGTCTTGCATATTGGCACATGCAATCTAACAAAAATGAAGTTGAAGTTTTTGAATGGGTTCAGTTGTCTTATTTTTCAATTTTCTTCATTTTATATGTTTTAACAATTTTGTCATTCATTTAATGTTTTTAGTCAGTAACACAATGAGTTACGGACCACCATGGAATTATGGCATGCCGCAGCCAGGTGCACCACCATTTCCTATGCAGCAAGGGGGTGCACCTCCTCCACTGGGATTTGACCATGTGCTAAGTAGTCCATCAGGCCCAGCAGGGGTAAGTTTATAGAGCAAAGAAGAGCTTGAATACAAAACAGCAGAACGTCAGAAAAGAGTAGAACAGAAAAGAGTAGAAGAGAAAAGAGTAGAACAGAGCAAATGTAGAGCAGAGTGATTTTAGCAGAGCAGAGCAGGGCAGGGCAGGGCAGGGCAGAGCAGAGCAGAGCAGAGCAGAGCAGAGCAGAGCAGAGCAGAGCAGAGCAGAGCAGAGTAGAATACAGCACAGAGAACTGTTTGAATGTGAAGCCCTTTATGGGCTTATAGATTTAAGAACTTTTAAAACACACATCAAGGATACAGTAGCTACTGTACATACCTGTAATTACTGAACCAATC
The DNA here is from genome assembly GCF_029948245.1 of Actinia tenebrosa. Classification (NCBI taxonomy): domain Eukaryota; kingdom Metazoa; phylum Cnidaria; class Anthozoa; order Actiniaria; family Actiniidae; genus Actinia; species Actinia tenebrosa. The sequence continues at coordinate 5,945,099 of NW_028292576.1, forward strand.
CAGCCTGGGTATCTGGCTTATAACTGTCAATCAAAAATGCTGACTATCTAGAACCATTAGATATTTGATTGACAGAAGCCAACATCTAAAACTTTTGTTATGAAATTTGAAAATGAGTGATTATAAAAAAGTAATTATTTCTTTATGAATTTAGGTTGGAGGTATGCCGATGCCAATGGCTCAACCATCTATGCCCTACCAAGCAATGCCTACCCAATCTGGTTTGTAATATATCCATAGATATATATACATTACCCATATTCAGATATTGAAGATTGATGTTCATGAGAATCAATATTATAACGATCAAGACCCACGGCAAGCAAGGCTAGCAAGGCTTGACAACCATGACATCTCAGAATCAAACTATTTGTGGGACAAATAATCCCCAACCTGGTTCGTAATATTTCCATATATACATACATCACCCATATTCAGATATTGATGATTGATGATCATGAGAATCAATATTATAACGATCAAGACCCATGGCAAGCAAGGCTATTAAGGCTGGACAACCATGACATCTCAGAATCAAACTATTTGAGGGACAAATAAATTTATTAACGCTTTTTACCGGCGTTGCATTGCTACGCTGCCAACCCAGACAAAAATCGTGATGTGCAGTTTGCAATAGACTGCCGTCAATCAAACAGGTTGACGTCATTTACACGCATTTGGATCGGCCCGGATAGGCTCGGTGAGTGTGGCTCATAATACTTGTAAACAATCAACCAAAGTTTTGGCGCCTTTTGAATCACACACACGTGTAAATGGCATCGACGTGTTTGATTGACAGCAGTCTATTGCAAAGTGCACGTCGCGATTTTTGTCTGCGATGGCTGCGTAGTAATGCAAACGCCGGTAAAAGGATGGGTTTCCTCATATTTTGACACTAGCCAAGCTGTAGGTCAATTCTCATTACAAGTAAAAATAATCCACAATTAAATATTTATATTAGGCTATGTAAAATTAAGATTTTTCTGACTTGTACTGTTTTCTAAAAGGACCTGGCATGCCTCTTCCTGGTGCTATGTCATATCCTACTCCTGGTTATGGACCTGCTCCTCCTGCGTCACCGGCTCCCATGGGGCACTACCCCAATCAGAATCTGACATTTGGGGTGAGTACATTAATGTAATAGAATGGGTGGTCAGATACAGTTTAATGTTCCCAAGTCAAACCACTTGTCATTCTCTCAATTATAAGTTTCAATTCCTTTTTAGATTCACATCAATATTACTGCAATTTTTAATTTGATATTCTTGGTAATTGCAAACTGCATGCTGAATTTTTTTTTTTTTACTGCCATCAATCAACATTTTTAATCAGTCCGTAGTGTTCTTGACTGCAGGCAGCAGTAAAAAAACAATTTCACAACAAACCGTTGAAATGTCTGAGTTTGCAGAATATTGAAAACCATGCAGTAATTAATAAGTGTCAATGCAAGGGCAGATTCAAATAATGTGGCTGTTATTGACCGGCAAACAAATTCGGACTTCCCTTATTTTAAACAAGTTTTGCTGGGTTACTAATTTTATGCCCAAAACCTTTTTCAAAATGTTATTTTTCCCTAATTGTAACAATTGCTTTCAATAGGCACTTTGCAGTTATACGGTCACGTGTCTGTACTGGACTGCAAAATTTTTGTTTTTATATTAAATTGGTGATTCTTTTTAGCTACTAGTACAGAACTGAATGAAAACACGTGTATCCAGTGTGTTACGAAATGCAGTTTTATTACGATCTCTTGAAACAGGTTGTAGAAAGTTTGTTTGCAGTCCAGTAAATTTCACCCATGGGAATCAAAATGTTCATGCATTTGCTCTCAGTGAATTAATCAGCACTTGATTGCTTAGCTGCAAAGGGCCTATTTCAAGATACGAAGCATTTTAAAGTTTATTTGCCATCCAGCATAGCCTTCCCCAAGAGACCTTTAGCTGGACTGATTTGTTAATCAAAGTGACATATCATCAAGTGAATGATGCGAAAGGGCCAATTAAAGTGTTTCTTTAGCAAAATGATTTAGGCTAATGACAAAGAACTAGTTGGTAAACTGACTACCTAACACTGCTTTTAATTCATGTACCAAATATATCGTTTTTAATTCCCAAAATACAATTATACTGATGCTGACACAGGCAGCTGCCATGGCAACAACAGCATTTCCTGGGCATTACAGAGCACGACAAGCAGGTCCTCCTATGCCTGTGCCAAATGTAAATATTTATTTTCATTTTTATTTATTTGATTCATTTATCACATTCATTTGCCAGACAGCCAGGCATGCAGTCAGTCAGTCAGTCAGTCAGTCAGTCAGTCAGTCAGTCAGTCAGTCAGTCAGTCAGTCAGTCAGTCAGTCAGTCAGTCAGTCAGTCAGTCAGTCAGTCAATCAGTTAAATGTAAGTCTGTCAATCAGTCAGTCAGTCAGACTGTGAATATGTCATTGAGTCAGTCAATGAACATTGATTCAGTCGGTCAGTCAGTCAGTCGGTCGGTCAGTCAGTCAGTCAGTTGGTCGGTCGGTCGGTCAGTCAGTCAATCAGTCAGTCAGTCGGTCAGTTAATCAGTCAATCAACCAGTGTCAGACAGTAGAATTATTTTATTATTCATATGAAATTAAAATATCCATCCATCCATTTTTTTATTTTTTTATTTGTTCACATTTATTTGTTTGAGTTGTTTTGCACTATTCATTTATACCTTATATTTTTATATTTTCTTTAATTTCCTTGCTTGTCCTATTTGCTTTGTGTCTTGTAATACAGTACCTTGTCCTAACCTCGTAACTGAAAAAAATACTTACAGTATTACAGTATTACTTACAGTATTTTTTTTACTGTCTTCTCATATCTAAAGCATATTTCTCATTTCTATTCGTTTTATCACCCAACTGCTTTCATAAATTGAATGAACCCCTCCCGTTCCAAAAAGAAAAAGAAAAAGAAAATAAATAAATAAATCATGGTCTTCCTGTGTGCGATCACATGCTACTTCGGCCTTAGCCTAATATAAATCGTACGCAAATATCGAAGGTAAAATATTCCATAAGCAAATTATCTGAGGTTAAATCTACAGTTCTTTGTAAAAAGACTCAATTTATTTCGTAAGTATTCTTCGATTATGTGAGGATTTTTTCTGCAGTTGTTCAATAGCAATACCTCGGAGATAGTTGTCGTTGAGAAGCATTTCCGGGGTCACATTAAATGTACCAAATATTGCATGAAAATGTACGGTATTCCCTATGTGTTTTTTTTTACCTTTACGGATCAGGATGGGTCCTAAGACCTCATTTCATTACTTGGAGATATTAGCATGTACTTGCTATCTTTGATTCAAGGATGAAATAAGTTATTGTATTGTATTGTCTTGAACTTCGAGTTGTTATCTCTTTTGACGATCGTGTTTGTGTTACATTCACATCTATGCGATTGTATTTGTACATTTTGTTATTCTAAGTTATGCACCTCAAAACCTCGGTGATTTCCCTTGAGTTTTCGATTAAAATATTTGGATACTAATAGCTTTATTCTTGACAACAGACTACTTATTATCACGAAGAAACATCGTACTCGACGCAGTCAACGGTAGCGTCAGCACCACCTTTACAAACCATGGCAAGTTCCGTTCTTTGTAGCAGTAAACCTTCTTCAAGGGGAAGACCATCTGTGACAGCTTACAGCCCCTTTGATGGGAAGAAGGATGCTGAGGTCCTTCGTAAGGCTATGAAAGGTTTAGGTAAAGCTATGGACCTTTTTTTAGCTTCTCTTTTGATTTTTAATGTTGATATGGAACGTGAGAAAATTACTAGAAAAATGTACTTCGTGTACGGTTAATTTTATTTACGTTTCATCAAGCGAATTTTTCTCCCAAAAAATTCTTATATTTCTCATATTGTTATATTCTCATATCGTTATATTTCTTTATTCATGTAATATTCAATCAGTCATTACTTAGGCCATCCATTCATTTATTATTCATTCTTTCTCTCTTTCATTGACTCATTTAATCATATGGTTATTAACTTTTGGTGGGAAAGAAATATTAAAGAAAAAACAATAATTTTTTAATGTTACCACACACAAAAAAGTACATATATATATAATATCAAAATTATTTCGTTATGCTTAGAATCCTAAAGATTTTGTTGGGTTTTAAAACGAGAAAATTAAAGAATATATACGATCTCGGAATAAAATGTCCCACATTGCATGAGAATATGAATTTTTTTTTTCACCATCTCTTAGTGTAGAAGGACATGGAAACTGAAAAAATAATGGGAGCGAAAGAGGAGAAGAAAAGTAGCAAATATTTGTATGAAAATGAGATTTTTTTTCAGCAAAATTACCAGAGTCAGAAAATAAATCCTTAGAATTATAATAACATTGAAATAAAGCAAGCTGTATGATATCATTGTGCTTGGATCGTAGGTTGTGATAACAAAGCCATCACCTATCTTCTTTGTTCAAGAACCAATGCTCAAAGACAGAGAATAAGTATAGAGTACAAAACCATCTATGGAAGGGTAAGATACAATGAATGATCATTATACAATATGAATGTATTTCTGTTGTAAAAGGTTGTCAAAAGGTATTGGGACAATAAGACAAAAGACAAGACAAAAAGACAAGACATAAGTCATATTTTTTATTTATTTACGAACATTATGAAAGATAAATGGTAATAAAAACTATGAAAAGCTGCCACATCCAGAAAACAAAATTTACTATGCATACACTTCGCTGTATTTAATTTTTTAAAGAAATTATTTTTTAAAGAAATTAATTATATATGTTTTCCTATAGTCTATTCTTTTACCTCCACTCACAAAACGTGACAAGCTAAATTCAATTCCATCTGTGCATTAGCATTTCAGGGTTTATTAAAATGTCCCTTACCCCAATCAAGGTCCATACTTCCAATATGTTAATGAGCGAGATGCTATAGGTAGCTTTTGAGTTTATTTGCCATCATTTGTAAATTGAAACACTGATTACTAATATTTGCAATAACAGCTAGGACGATTCTATTTTACTGTCCCAGAAAAAATTAAAATATATTTAATAATGCCTCCTATGACATCACACTCATTGACATATTGGAAGAATAAACCTTGATTCACGCACAGCCAAACATAACTGTTATTGTTTAATTTGTTTATTTTAATTCAATTGTACATTTGTATTTCTTTCCTATATATTTCAATATTGTAAATAAGTGTGTGAATAAATAAAAGTCTAAGTCTGATATCTCCAAGATGCATCTCTCAAATCATATAAAACTACAGTGTATTTTACCATTCAACTATTCACTTCATGTAGAATCGATACTGAAAATATTGAGTCAGGGGTGAGTTGGTTGTTAGTCTTCATTCATTTAAACACAGTTCTCAAAGCTGTCAAATTCTAGACTTTTAAATTTTTTAATATTTTTTTAAACACAGGATCTGATGAAGGATCTGAAGAGTGAGCTAGGAGGTCATTTTGAGGATACTGTGATAGCACTAATGACTCCCCCTGAAGAATATGATGCCACTTTGATAAGAAAAGCCCTTAAGGTATGGATAGATAAGATCTATGTCTTTAAGTGCTTTATGTGTGATGCATGTGCCTGATTCCCCCACCCCGTCAAACAAAGGCATGCACATTACAAAAATAAATATTTTACGATAACTTGCCAATTTCTCACGTGCTGATTGGTTATTTTTTATCATCAATAAGAGGACAGACAGATAAAGCTGACCTCAACGAGCGCACGCTCTTTCCGTTGGTTGTTTTGACAGCTAAAAATGAGAAGTTTTTATTGTTTTTGTTATTGTAAAAAAACAATTTTACAATAACTTACAAATTTCTCACGCGCTGATTGGTTATTTTTTATCATCAATAAGAGGACAGACAGATAAAGCTGACGTCAACGAGCACGTGCTCTTTCCATTGGTTGTTTTGATCGCTAAAAATGAGAAATTTTTATCGTTTTTGTTATTGTAAAAAACAAATAGACATCAGTTTTTTTATGTGTCTGTCCTCTTATTGACAATAAATTTCGTCATCACATTGTCAAAGTAGCTAGTATGCAGATCCACTCGGCTAAGCCTCGTGGATCCACACTACTTTGACAACGTGATGCTGCAATTTATTGTCAATAAGAGGACAGACACATAAAAAACTGATGTCAATTTGTTAATTTGACTATTTGACTATTATACCTATCATTGACTACAGTACTAGAAACTGCTTCAAGGTCTGAGGAAAATAACTCTAGCACCATGATTATTACTGCTAGAAAAATATGATTCTGAGCTCTTCTTTTTTCATTCCAGGGTCTTGGTACTAATGAAGAGATCCTGATAGAGATTCTATCCACAAGAACAAATAATGAATTAGTAGCAATCAAAAATGCATACCAAAGATGTGAGTACACACGGAGAATTGAAAGCTCTTATAGTAATTGTGAATTTCAGAAAATCTTGTGGTTGTGATGGCACTGTAGGCACTCCATTGTTTATGAAACAGGAGATTGTGCTACTGTAACCTGTCAATATGCCAATATCTGCTATTGCTGCATGTCTTGTCAATAACTGCAGTCCAGTTAGCTCAGTTGGTAACAGTGCCCGTCTGTTGTGTGTGAGGGTCAAACCTCAGCCGGGCTGACACTTGGGGTCCTAAAATAACTTAAAATTTGCTGCCTTTGGAAATACATCTGCAAATGGAAAGAAGGTGACAGGTGACAGACTTAGGTGGATGTAAAAGACCCATTGAAGATGCTGATGACAACCAATTTGCAGTGATAACACTACAGAGCCCACAGTAATCACTGGCAGTGCTGTTGTGGTGTATTTGATCTCAAGGAAAAGAAAACAAAAACAAAACAAATAAATAAATAAATAAAACAAATAATTTGAATTAAGTGATCTTATATTTTGGGTTTTCTCTTATTTGCAGTGTTTGAAAGGGACATGGAAAAAGACATAGCTGGTGACACATCTGGCCACTTCAAAAAATTCCTAATTTCACTAGCACAGGTAAAAATTGCTTATCTCAGTCATTTTTTTATTCAGTCAATCAGTTCATCACAAACAAGTTTTGCATGCTGCTGCTGTTACTGTGTAATTTATTACTCTTAGACCAACTCATCATAAACAGAGTCTGAGCAGAAAAATATTGCCACAAAGTTACAAATGATGCATCTTATACTATAATATCCCAGTTAAAAGTCCTGTGCCTATGCTTCTTCAGAGGCCTACTAGTAATCTTGTTCTTGAAAAAAAGAAGAATGGAATCACTTGATAATGGGTTTATAATCAGGGGGACTTATGGCTGGAATTTGTAGAATGTTTAGTTCCAAAAATTATCCATACCCCTCATGGAGGAATTTTTTTAAGACACCCCTCCCCCCACCCCTACGCCCATAAATTCCAATTTTCTTCCATACAATCTCTGTAATTCTTGTTTTTTTCTCTGACCAACCCACTCTTCGGAAATTCCAAATTCCTCTGTGGGGTGGGTATGGATAATTTCTGGAACTACACAATCTGTGTTTTGGCTATGGTCATCTTTTTGTCAAAAATATCTCACCAATCCAACATGACTACAGTACAAAAGAAATGACTTTGATGCTTGATTATTATGGATTTGACTCAAGTGAATTGCAATGAGAAAAAGTCTCCCCTTTGATATGCATGCAGTATCATCTTCTGAGTAAGTTAGTTGACACCCATTGTCTACGTATATTTGTCCACTGAACTTTGAAAAACGTGGGAAATGCATTTGCCTGTAAACTTTCTTTATAGCTTTCTTATTTGGCTTTTCTGCAGGCATATAGAGAAGAGACTGACCAAGTAGACATACATAAGGCAAGAGCAAGCGCTGAAGTAAGTGTTGTCTTAGCATCATTGTGTTTGTTATTGTTAAAGGATGGCAAATGATGAATATAAGGGATTCAGTTAAAAGAATCTGGAATAAGAACGTTAAGTTGCCTGTCTGACAGGTGCTCACCGAATGTGTGTGTGTAACAAGGTATAGAGTAGACTTGGTGCAATGACCATCATTGCCATGTTTAGTGGTGCATTAGAGGAAAAAATGAAAACAAATACAACTCAGGCAATCATTACAGTTGCACCATTACAAAGGGTCCTGAAGGGGCGAAAATGAGAACTGGGATTGGCCTTTTTTGGCTGGGAAAATGGGGTTTTATGCACTGGGAATGGAATTTATACCCCCCCCCCCCCCCCCCACCCCATTCAGGACCCTCAATACAGTTGTCACCATTGGTGCAACCCTCCTAAAAAACTGTACCCCCTCCTTTTCCTGAAAAAGCATGAAAGCGAAAATTATAAAAAAAGTATCTTGATGAAAGGAAAAAATAATAATTAGGAAAAAATTAAATTTAAAAAAAATTATTAAAAGTATACTTGTGTACATTCCAGGCCCTGTACAAAGCTGGTGAAGGTCGATGGGGAACAGACGAGGCCAAGTAAGGTTTCATTTAATGCTTATATTTATTTTACTCTTTCTCTTATCTTACTTTCCTCCAAGTTGTTTCTTTCTTTTCAATGAGCTTTTACTGATCATGTAATTGGAAGGCTCACAGGATTGAACTAGATAGGCTGCTGCAAAGAGTATGTTGAAAAGAGTGATTGTGAAGTTTGAAGTAAGGAAGATATGAATATCCAAAAAAGGAAATTTGTAGGGAAATATGCATAAAAATACATTCACTCTTTAAAAATCATATCTTTGTGAGTTTTGAACTTATTTCCTTCAAACTTCCCACTTTTACTGATTTTAACCCGTTCTTTCAAGCTATGGCAATTGGCTATGGCAATTAATTTTTTTTTTTTGTTGATAATTTTGAAATACCTGATACAAGCGTTTTCATTGTCTTTCAATTTGTTTTCACGTTTGGGATATGATTTTTTAAATTTTTTTTATTTTATTTTTTTTACGGGTCATATTAATTTTTTATTTCAACATATATAATTCTTACTTGAAAACAATACATAGCGATTTCAAAAAAAAACAACAACAACAACAAAAAACGAACGAAAAGAGAGAAAAAAAAAGATTATTTTTCTTTATAGAGGGTCGTCTAATTTGCAATGCTAACATATTTTTAAATTTATTTATTTAAAACTATATTTTTTAATGTTTTTATTTTCTGTAATTTCTGTTTGCTTTCCATTTCCATGACACAGGTTCAACAGTGTTCTCGCAAGCAAAAGCTTTCCACAATTAAGAGCCGTATTTGATGAATATTCCAAGGTAATGCTTTATAATAATAAGGAAAACGTCGTCATTACTTTTAGTAGAGACTAGAACCAATTAGGTGTAATTTATGAAGGTAGAGGTAATCAGGAACCGTAATAAACTAATCAATTTTAGTCAAATCCAACTAGTGCTCTATCATCAATGCTGCATTCTGGTTGGATGAGTTACTAGTTACTAGGCTATAGGTTATTATATCCTACTATTAGCGAAAAGTGCCAGCTTTGAAAACCAAAACATAAAAAATTAACTTTAATTTAAAATTCAATCGTTTGCATCTATATACTTGACTGACTAATTGGATTTATCTATAAAACAATATTAGTTCTCACGCCCTCAAGGTCAATATCCCATTCGGCCTTCCGTTTCATGGGCTATTGCCTCATACCCCATTCAGGCTCGAGGACTAATTGTTAAATATTGCACATTCATGCGAATCAGCATGGGTGCTTTATGTGGCAGGTAGGGTATGATGGCAGACTCGTGCTTAATAATAAACAAATGAATGCGCAAGCATCTTATTGAGGCCTCTGTCTTAAGTGCACAATTGCGCACAGTAATTAACCAATCAGCATGAACCCATCATAATGTAGTTGTGAGTGCAGACTCGTGCACTGCACACACTAACACCTTATTTGCTCGTCATAGATTTGTAAATACGATATTGAAGAATCAATCAGGAGAGAAATGTCTGGAGATCTGAAGGATGGCATGGTTTCCATAGGTACTGTACTTATAAATTAGAAACATTTTGTTATTCGAGTAGCTGCTTATGTTGACTATATTGCTCTGTCGATGAATAAATGGTCACGTGACTAAGGGTAATGATAAATAACTCTTTATTTTACGTCGTGTGAGTCGTTGTCGAGTCTTCCTGGCCAGAGGCTAATGATTATATATACGACACACTCCTCGCTCGCTACCACTTTATTTAATATTAAAGGCACACACCAATCTCAACTGGTTTTCGTAGGGGGAAGAATACCGGAGTACGCGGAGAAAAAACCCTTGTGCCAAGGCAAGGAAGAGAAAAACACATCAAACAAGCTTTATTCGCATTTATAGCGTCCGTAGGAATCGAACCTTTGATCCTGCCCGTTGGACTCAAAGTTAGTCAGCGTTATGCCATTGCCTAGAAGTAAAATAAAGCTATTTCGTTTATATTTCTTCCATCTAACTCTCTCTTTTTTTTCTATTTTAAAGTTCAAGTTGTGAGAAATGCCCCAGGGTTCTTTGCTCAAAAGCTTTACAAAAGCATGAAGGTAATGAATGTTTGGTTGATTTGATAGAGCATGCGCATTTACCGATCACGTGACCATTGTCCGCCATGTTGGAAACCTAAGATCACACTAGTAACGGACTTTCTTACGGAAAATGAATAGCTATTCAAGAAAGAAAAAGATGTACTGTAAACATTGCTGGGTTCCCACTGTATTCATTGCTAGGGTGATTTTACTTTGCCCGTGAAACAAAGTTGTAGTATTGACTAACGGTCAAAGTAAAACAATAGAAAACAATGGAATTTGTGTCTACTACTGCGAATAAGTTAACTATTCTTTCACGGGCGAAGTAAAATAACTTTATTTTCTACTTTCATATCGCCATAATGCCTTGCGTCTTTGGGGGGTAACCAATCAAAAAACTGTCCCAAATTGAAAGGTTTCTTAATTGAATTTATACCATACCTGCTTTTATCTGTACGATACTGATTATCAGTTTATTCCAAGTTATTTTTGCGTGTACAGATCATCAAGAGTTTCGGTCTTACAGAAAATGTATTGACTTACGAAAAAATGTTTAGAATTTACCTTAAACCTCTTCAAGCTTCTATCTTTTTCTGTTTTTTTACTTCTTTATTTTATTTTTGGATACCAAACGAGGTATTGTCAACATTGTCTTCAGCAAAATAAGTGGGTTTTTACCCTCTGGTTACCCCCCAAAGACGCAAAGTATTATGGGGATGTGAAAGTAGAGAATGCGCTGATCGCGACTTGTTAATGGGCAATATATAGCAGGCTATATATGAAAGTCCTATGTTCCCAAGGGAGCGAAGAGGACTAAGCTATATAGACTCCCATCAATCAAATTGTCCTCGTGTACCTTCTCACGGTTTCCATGGACATACTCTAACGATTTGTTGCTTGACGGTGGTATTTGCCATGTGGCGAGAGTTTGACTCGATCAGCCCGTAGCAATGGAAACAGTGGAACAAGTGTGAGCAAGCAACGAAGCGTAGATTTCTGAGATAAACCTAAATGTTATCAACAACTGTGGGAATGAGAAATTGTGATTGACTGAAGTATTTATGATACTGAGTTTACTCTCTCCTTAGTGGCTAAAGTCTTACTTAGTGTGTCCTTACAGTAGTTGTCCAACATGTTGAGCGATGTTCGCGTGATCCATTAGTTGATCCTGCAATTTGTTTACACACGCACTGATTACAATGGACAATTTGACAAAAAAAAATCTTCTCAAACTCGTATCAGTAGCGTGAAGGAGGTTGAAAATGTGCTCTAAATTAGCATAACATTTGGACAACTTACACGCTTCGAATTTCTCCAAGAATTATTGATAGATTGAGAAGCCATAACAAGCACTTGAAATTGAAACCGCCTCGTTTTTTCAACTTACTTCTTGGTGTTTGGAATTCGGATAAAACCCTCTTTTCCGTGCTTGATATATTGCGTCCACTATTCTTGCAGGGGCTTGGAACAGACGACAAGGCTCTTATTCGTGTAGTAGTTACCCGATCTGAGATAGATATACTGGATATTAAAGATGAATTCGCCAAGCAATACGGACAGTCTCTTGCACAATTTATCGCTGTAAGTATCTCATTAAACAATAATATACATCGTACCTTTTCTCTTTCTTTTCTCATTTGAAACCTTTTTGTAATGTACGATTTGAGCCGGTCAGGGTTCGTGGTATGGTTACGGTAAGAAATTGACTTCCTTGGTAAAACCAGTCGCCACGCCTAAGATAATTGCTCATCCATTCCCAATGCTCACAGTTTTCCATGGTCATACAACATCCATATTTACATCCCTTTACAATCACATGCTCTTCGATTAGTTTTTCAGACGTGCAAAAAGCGAACCTGCTTAAGGACGTTTATGGACAAAACATCCCATCTTCAATTTTTTTATTTTTCCTCCAATGTTGGGTATTATAAAGTACTCAAAACACAAAATAATAAAAGGGGGTTCCCCGACTTTGTTTTGGAGCCATAAGATATTAAGGAAGTTATTGTGATATTTTGCTTACCAAAACATTGGAATGACGTCATCTCGATGAGCCCGCGGTCACTAAATCAATGCGTAGAAAGGATGCGCGCGAACAATGCCCATGAACGTCCTTTAGTACATCTAAAAAATTTCCCAGAGCAAAACTCCTGGAACTGCTCTGGAGGAAAGAACCATGAGTATGCTGATTATATATATTCTCCAGTTTTAAAGCTTGTTTAATTCTCTTCAGGATGACACTAAAGGGAATTACAAGAGAATCCTCCTTCAACTCATCGGCGAAAGCGCCTGAACCTCCTACATCACACTGACGTATTCGATACAATTACCGGTCATAAACCCACGATAAATAGGAAAAGTTCCAACCTAGAAAAAGATAACGGAGCATTTAAAGTCTGAGCTTTGAACTATTTTAGCTTGGGCGTATTGTTTTCCTAGTTTGGACGACATATAATTCCCCTGAGTATTATTCCTTTCAAGAGCCACTTCCTTGGGTATTGCTTTTTTCTTTACCGGGTAGCATGGGTGGCTGCTAACGCGTCTTTGTATAATTCCCCTGAGTATTATTCCTTTCAAGAGCCACTTCCTTGAGTATTGCTTATTTCTTTATCGGGTAGCATGGGCGGCGTACGCTGCTAACGCGTCTTTGTTGGGCAGCATTAGTGGCGTACGCAACTAACCCGTCGTCTCTCACCACTCTAGTTCCAAAGGTTTGGGTCAATGGTTCTAGCCCTGCGGACACCATATGTGAATTGAGTTTGTTTGATGTGCTGTTCTCTCTTATGCTACGAGGTTTTCTCTGGGTTCTCCGGTTTCGTCCCTCCGTAAAAATCAACATGTGAGTTGAGCGTTGTGTGCATAGAACATTTAATGTAGTGGTAGTGTGTATGAGCGAAAAGTGTCCCCAATTAGTGCGAAAGCACTAAAACGACTAGACACTTAAACGAAGAGATTTAGTTTTATTTTTTATTGGGAACAGCTTGAGAAGACACTCGAACGTTAGGGAGATGATGCTTATGTCATTAACCCCAAGAGGTTTAGTATGTAGTGAAAAAAATACGCCAAGCAAACTATTCATAATAATTAAACCTATCTAATATATCTTCCTCGACATCTTACGATTGTCATTGATGAAAAAAAATGGTAATTCTATTTTGAGGCTTCAAAGCTAAGAGTTCAACTTCCTACAGGAATATAATGTATTATATAATAATACAGCGATGAGTAAGTGTGTGCACTGAAAATTCTTGAAAATAAGATGCGTCGTACATAACCAAATCCTTTCTGATTAGTTTATAGTATTTCTGTTCAGATCGTTTAAGAGGAAATTTTTTTCAATAACGAGCAATAATGGCAACAAGCGCCAAAAACTAGACCTTCGTATGCGTTTTGATCGCAATTTTCGTTTTGGGTTAACACTCAAAACCTTTTTTTAACACTTAGAAACTGATGTACTATGATAACATGCCTCTTTGAAGCGGTATTTTCAATTGTACAAAGATGTTTTGTGGCATTTGTGTTAGAATGTAGCTTTGTCAGGCTTTTTTTATAGAAAATGTATGGGAAATAAGCAAATGAAGGCCTAAACCTCATTTTGGAATAAAATTTTTGCTTTGGGTTAACACTTTGATTCCACTTTCATCTGTCATCTCCCCTTCCAAACAAGTTAAACTTTCTGAATAACAAGATTTTAGCCTTGTACAACAGCCTTTCTTCAAGAAAATAGTTTTTGGCGCTCACCGCTTGAATACGAAAAGAATTATCTCTTAAAATGCCAGCAAGAATATATGGAAACTCCTTTGAGGAGTGGTCATATAGAGTGCTTGATAGTCTGCTTACCATTTACCCAGAAAAACCGGAAATTGCGGTTGGAAAACAAATGGTATGTGTCATTATATTCCGATTGGGAAATTCCGGAAAGCTCGGTCTTCCGATTGAGGTAATGTACTTTTTGGGGTTCTTTCGATAGACTCTTGTACCATTTGCCTAAGTCAAAGGTTCCCCCTCTTTTATTGCGATTAGCAAATGAATTGCCAACCACATGGATTGTTTAAATGGTATGCACCCCTGACATAATGACGGGTAGGTACACGGGCAGCGTATCTTTGGCAATAACAGTCCCGCGATATTGATGTAGTGGAGCATTGCAATTTAGAGCCATTTGTAATAAAATACATCCTTTGTAATAACATCATTCAAAAGGCATTACTTAGGGTTGGTTTACAAGCCCCTTGGCTTGGATTGGGCCGACAGGCTGAAGCATTCCCAAGACTTTCAATGTGTGCTTTTCGTCGTACTTGATTGATAGATCCATTGAAGTTTCTGGTTCGTCTGGAAGAAGAAGGCGCCTAAATGCAGGAGGTCTGATTCATTGGCATCTAGGATTCTGTACTTTTACCCTCCAAAGGATTCAATCTTTTTACGCTTGACATGGGATCTTTCGTGTGTGGTAACACACATGGACTTCTGCCAATGATTCCGATTTTCTAGTCTTTGATAAAGAATTCTTTTATTATCATTAAAGGAGGTCCCCTAGTGCTACATGCAGGATATGGGTGCAGCATAGTTTTTCATTCATCCTTTCTAGTGGTGTCTTCATGATCACTTTTCCTATTATTTTTTAGCTGTATTAACAAAGTCCTTAAACTCTTTTTATCTGCTCCGATCCCTCTTTGAAGGAGGTCTCCTAATTCCTGCAAACAGGCTACGGGTGCAGCATACTCCAGAATTTCTTATTTTAATTGTGAAATTTCTTTCGTGAAATGGGGTCGAACTGCTGATGCAGGTGGTCTCTGAAACGCTGCCCTGAATTCTTATTACTTTTATCACCTTTTGAGGATGTCTTGCCTGTACACACCGGATGTTTTAGAATAGCAATAGGTTTAAGCTTTTTCCAGAAGAAGTACAAATCTCCCAGTGTCGACTCCAGTTTCTCTAGCCTGAGTTCCACAAGTGGTATTGTATTACCCGACATTTACTTTCTCCTTGTACATTTTGAAGGAACCTTTTCATGTCGCCGTAGACAAAAGCTCGGAAACGAGTCTTGTGGTTGCATTGCCGGCATTCCTTGCAACGACTGTGGGGAATCTTCATCCACCTTTTGAAACCTTCAAATTTTATCCTACCCTGAAACAACCCTTAAGTCGGCTAATCTTATTGGAATTTTATTTTTAGCATTTGTGATGTTACTATCACAACTTTAGATACTGGTTCGTCATAGGTAAAATTCTATAGGCTCAAAATCCTGTAGGCAGTGGGTGCTGCATAGCTTCGAGGTTCACTAAAGGAAAGGTCAACAAAACATGACTACTTTTTTTTATACTTAAATGCATGGCAGTCAACTGGTCATATGTATAGCAAATATTCTATCATAAATAGATAAATGAATGTATTATTGAGAAGACCCCAAAACATACATACATTTACGGATACTAAAATTGTCCCAAGATTAATGTCCCTGTAAAACATTTGTCATCGAGACAAAAACGTCAAGAGGGCAAGACAACATGAACCTTGAGGCAAAACCACGTTGTATTTGCTATGCATAGGTTCGCAAGAAAATTCAAAGCAATGGCCATTTTGCAATTGGTCCATTCGCGAAAAGGGTATCAATAAAGGTAGTTATACATAACTCAGACATGTAGGCACCATTTATCGCATTGTCATTTTCATCTGATAACATACGATGACATAATGAAGAGGGAATCGGCGAATGACAATTCAAAACAAATTGATACTGAAATTTGCGCCCAATATAAGGTCACACGTATCGTCGTCCATTGTAGAGAACATTTGCTTCACAGCATCCAAGCAAGTTCATTTTAGTTGGACCTCCATTAATTTGCACATGAGGTTTCCTATAACAGCTCTTAATATTAAAGAGCTGTATAGAAGTTTATCTTGACAGAGAACTGAGTGTTAATATGTTTCAAAACAACTTTTTTCCCCAAATATTAACATCTATTAAAAAACTGGAATGAAGTATTGTCACCGTTTTCCGTTTGTATCCGCAAAAATTCGAAAGTCATGACAGCAATTTAGTTCATAGTTTTGATATATAACGTAACCACTCGAACATTCTCAAATTAAGTTCATTCGCTGAGGTGGGCCTTCGTAGACACATGCACTGAGATCGTTGTACTGTCGAACAGTAATTCAATAAAGTACGAAGGAAAAAATATAATGCCACCCTAGCTGAGCAGGGCCAAGCCAAGGTCATGTGGGAGTTGTTGACAAGCCACTTGTCAAAATCACTTTTAAAAGTAAATAATCATTGATATGAGTATTGAATAACTCTTATCTTTTCGAATTGGTCGAAATCCAATGCAGGAACAAAATCTGGTTGGACGTATTTCGGTAACCCGTGCAAAAATGTCAATCGCAACTCCTATTCCAAGCGCAAATTGTTTAAACCATTTATTCCTCATATATCTGGAATTGGGCCATTTCTTGTTTATATCAAATTAAAGTAGCTCTTCTTAACTTTCTCTGCTTACATTTAGTAGCCGTGGAATAGATTGGTTAACTAGAACTAATTAAAACACGCGGACCGGAGTTATTTTCAAATAAGTAATAAGGACCTACAAACAGTCAAAGTTTCTTTCTTATTATGTCTCGAGTATGGAAGTTATCATCTTTTTCTCATAAATATGCCACAACTGTTTCTAAATTTGGACAACCATGATAGAAGTCGTGCGTTAGGGTGAAAAAGGTCCCATAACCGAGACTGAGGAACGCCACGAATACGGTCTTAAACCAGACAATGAAGGATAACTAGGGGGATTTTTTGATCGCCTTCACTATAATTCGTATCGCCTTGTATATTCGTAATACAAGCTTAGTTTGAAGCTTCAACTCCTTTAAAGTTAAAAAAAAGTCGTCGCAAACGAAAGAGGTCCAATGACAGAGCTTGTGGAACGCCACAATCAAATTCAATTTAGACAGACTGTTTTGTTTTCAAATTTCTGTTAGCTTCCGCTCTGAATCACAAAAAAATCACATTTATATTCCGTTTGAACGTACGAATGTCATTCTTATATTCAAAATTCCTCATCCTAGCTTTACATACAGCGAATGTGCCTGAATGAAATGCCTATTGCTTATTGGTCTTAAGACACCCATGATGCTTTGCTGAAGAAAGCACAAGTCAAAGTTGAGGGTACTGGCAAGTTGCTTATTGCTTATGACTAATAATCAATTTTCATTACGATTTGATAACAAAAAACACTATACTTTTGAATTTTAAAGTAGTTCTTGGAATCACACTTATAGTTAGGATGAGGCCATTATAATAATTTATTTATTTGTAATGAAATCATTAATGGTCAGAAAGCCACGTGGGTGACAACTAGAAAGCGCTTAGCCTTTCGGATGTCCGTCAGTTTTGTGGTCTGTAATCTTGTCTAAGCTCTCGGGGTAGCTTTTGCCCCTTCTATAAGGACAACGTAACGTAGATCAATTAACAGTATCGCGTTTCGTAAAAGGTCCAAATGTTATCGGATCATTTACCTTGAGGATAATTCTGTATTTTCTCTCAGTACCCATTACTTGCCCGCCAACATGTCTTCAAACAGCGTATCTGTTATTTGACCTTGTCAATTTGCTAGTCTCAGTATCTTTTAACTTGACTTTGATGCCTTTTAGAGATAAAAACAAAGCTTTTTAAGTCCATGCGACAAGATAAAATAAGCAATCGAGCGAGTTCAAGAATAGCGTGTGCGTAAAACGAGGAAGTTGTGGGCTTCTTATTCCAATGGAGTACTTCTTTCTTTGTATGGTTCTCTTCTCCGGATCTGTCATTGGTTACGCTAGATCTTCAGAGAAGAGCGATACGAGGGTTCTGAGTCGACACAAGCGATGGCTCTGGGGCGGTAAGACTCGTATTTTTGTGGCGCATCCATACGCATGTCTCTTCAGTTCCTTCGAGAAATCAAGTATGAAAGGACTGAGGCAATTTGGCACTTCGCATAAGAAGTTTCTCGTGACCTGAGCTAGCGCGTTCCTGCGTTTTTTTTCAACCTACGTTAAACCTAACCGCGATTACGTAGTTTACAATTTTTGTGTATTTCTGATGATCTTCAAGTGTCCTCGCTCACATGTTCAGCAAAGTTTCACTCTAGCTTTTACTCCGGTGGCATGTTAAGAGACGGTGTATCTTTGTAGATAGAAATCAGTCGAACTCGTAGCTTCTGATCTTTTACTACATTTTTATTGCATCTAAAAACACATCAGTTCTTAAGAATACAACGGTTATTTTTATTTTCTTTGACGAACTACTTAGCTATAAAAACATGGCTCTTGTTTTCAAACGCTAACGGAATACCACTGCTTGAAAATCGTACCGTATGTGGTCATCTATTCTCACGGGTTTTAACGCATTGAGCTGCGCTCATTTATATATGTTATCGAACAAGAATCGCCTAGTGTTAATATCGATATCATCACCTTTGGATTTATCAACTGAAAAGTGATAAGCCTGTTCTATAAGATTCTAAAAAGGCAATAAAAGTGAGGCACAGAGTGAGGATTGTTCAAATTGGAATTCGGATGAGATCAAAGGCGCGTGCAGTAATTCGTGCGACCACTTTTAGTAATAGACCAAACAATGAAAGTGACTATAGTTTGACTAGGGTAGGGGGGGGGGGGGGGTAAGGGGGTGTCCGGTTCACACACTTCACGACAATCAAAGAACGACGATTACCGTTCACGATAAATCAGTGCATATTGAACGTTCACGATTTACGAGTATAGAACATGCTAGAATTTCAAATCAGGGAAAATATTTTTGCACCCATTAATTACAGTTAACAAACATAATTTCTAAAATAATTCAAGGAAAAACCGTTACTGCCGCCCTTGTTGTGGACATGCCGGCGTCAGCCTTCCTACGCTACGGCATACCGTACGTCATTTCAGTCGAGACACACAAAAAGAAACTCGTTCAATTTGTTTTCCCACTTTCAATTGTGGGATTTTAAAATTGGTTCTTGAAATGTTTTTAGACGCAAAAAATTAACTGTCTAGGAATCCTTATCTTGTGATCGCACGGTGTTTTACAAAGATACAACTAGCTAAAAGCTAGTGTGTTTTACAAGTGAAGTTCATCGTTACATCGTCATTTTTTAGCAACAGTTAATGTGATATCTTTTCACTGGGTAATTAGCGAGATTAGTAGGCGAGCTACAATCTTTCTAGAGATAACAGTTCATGATATGGGTAATTAGAATACTGGTACTTCGATGGTGACTACGCACTTTTGTCTAGGTATATACATAGCTCTTATTAACCGAGTGCGAGGTCCGTACCGTAAGTTATGGACCGCAAATTGACCAATCATAGCGCGTGAAATTACCTTGCCATGTAATAATATAGGTTTTAAACCTCGCGCGTGCCGAGCGAATTCAGCTGTAAATCTAATAACGTTTAAATCATGTACTCAGCTGCATCCGGTAATGATTATCATGCGCTACACTGTGCAAACCTGAAATTACGAAAGTCGTCTGAATACGATAAATATAAATGTTCCAGATTATTTTTAGATTAAAACGGCAGAATGAAGAACAAATTAGCTGATACGTTGCACGTTGATAGATCGATGGAGCCATCGAGGGAAATTAAGTTATAACTCGTGACATTTTGGACACTATTTCTTCCTAAAACGTGTATTATCGACCTACAAAGGTCAAAGAATTCTGTAAAAGTGTGTTCTATTTTTTTACCCTGCGAGGTGTTTTTTTCCGTATGGCTGAGTGGCAAACTGGTTGCCGCAGGGACTCGAGTTTTCAACTCTTGATGTTCAGTTTTTATCGGCGATGGGGGCGTGATTTCAGTCGCAGATCTAGGTTAGGATCTTTCAGTGCTTGTGATCGTCATTTTGGCCGAGATTTTGTCAAAAATGTGAAAAATAGCATCTCTGAAAACTATACGCAATTGACCGTTAATTTCTGAGGTGAATTGAATTGACCATTTCAACCTCTACAATCTAATCTCCTTCTTGCCATCCCACGCCCACAAGCGCGACGAAGAATCCTACAAATCCGAATTGGAACTTATGGGGATGTACTTAGCAGTCAATTGCAGATTAATATATCGTCAATGCGTTCAGCTTGCCGATCGCATCTATCGAATTTAATATCATCATGGCACCATCTCCACACGCCTTAACACCTAATAATTATTTCCTGCCATTAATGGTAATTAAGAATTAAACCATTAAAGTGGATTTAGGGCTAAAAAGGAAGTTTGTCTCGGCTTTTATCCAACAGTCTAAGCAACCCTACTATACTACTCTTGTACGCACAAAAATATAAAAAACAATAGAAACACGTATACTATTCCATAATAGGACGGCTTGCTAATAAAGACTTTATTGCAAAAAAATCAAAATCTGATATAATTATATTATGATAATGTTTTGGAAATGAAGACCTTTGTTTTGATTCTTTGCTTCGTTGTCATCAAAATATAGAAATGCCAAAACGATATTGTAAAATTGTAGCATTCCACCGCGGTCACCCTAGGTACAGAAAATAAGAAACACAGGAAAGTATCCGTATTGGCGCTGAAACCACTACTTAGTAAGAGATAACTAACTCCATATCCGGTGCTTCTGATTCGGTTCGTGGCTTGTCGAGTATCGTAGTATTACGTCTTAGAGCGTAATTCTCGGCGTTTTCTATTCTAGTGGAGCAACATATCAAGCTTTACTCTATATGTTAGTGTCATATTTGGATTGTGCGGAAAAGCGGCAAACAAAAACGCCGTCGCTTTATAACGAATTCGACATGAACATTTTTGAAGAAGAAAATAAAACAATAAGAAAAAAAGACAAGTAAAAAAAGAAAAACTTTGAAAAGTCGAGGAAGGATACAGGGATGATGCTAACTCGTGGGGCTGCCTCGCAGACAACAGACACAGGAAAATACGACACTCAATGTTTGATATGTAGATCTATTGTAATGAGAAATCCCTAAAAATGGAGTTTGTTCGTTGTTCATCTTTGATAAAATAGCAATACCTAAAACATTATAGTGGAGTAGAAATAAAAAATAGAAAATCACCAAAGGTGGGATTCCCCCAAGGTTTATCATTGGGACCGAACCAGTTAGGCTATACTAGTACATGGGACTGGGTTGACCACCCCAGAGCTTGCGCATGCGTAAATTACTGGTTATAAGTAAGCGAGGAAGAATGTACTTGGTTTTATGTAATCATTAACTTATCGTTATCATCAGTAGCATCATCACCGTAGTAACGTCACGTTAACTTTCCGGCCATCAATGCCATGTTCGTAATGTTTAATCTTCTATCGATGTTGTTTGTTGGCATTGAGACTTTAAAAAAGAAAAAAAAACAATTCACTTAAATCAGTTCAAGTTCTCGGTCGAACATGACCTGCTATACTATGAATATTCAACATAATTATCAATAAACCGCTCGCCTCGGGCGTGCTCGTGCTTAATGTTTTCCCATTTCAGCCCACGTGTCATTTCTTTGTTTAACGGTTACACATAAATATGGATACGACTCAAACAAACAATCTAATTCTTAATCCTAATTAGCGCGCGAGGTCTATCCTTTAACCTTTGCGAATGAAAACTGATTTGTCTGAAGGTAAATGATTTGGTTTTGATCAAAATGTAGTAGGGGTCACCGTGTGTACGTACTATGCTGAAACGCCCTGGTATGTGATAATATTGTACTACTTAAATCTTTAGCACAGGCCACTGTTAAAAGACACAAACACTACCAAACAGAGAGCTAGCTGTACTTGGTCTTTGAACTTCACTCATTAACGTAAAGACGATGAGAATTTTGAGAATCCTGTGATGTTCGGCCGGCGAAAGTTTTAAATACATTGACATGAAGGAAGTTTGCCTCAATCAATTTACTTAACAACTGATATTAAGTGAATAAAGAATACAAAGTCTTAGCATAGACCATATATTTCCCGTGATACTGATTCATGCTCATAATACGACAACAGCAGCAGCAGCCACGAAGGAGCCAAATGGCGACGACTTGACACGATCTCATGATGTGTAAAAAAAGCCAGTCCTTGACGTAATAGATAGATTTTTCTGTCTTATATCCGATAACGTTTCAGTTTCTAAGAAGGCGTTGACGTCTAGATCTTAGACTTGTATTTCCCCAGTACATTTCTTTACGTAACTTTTACATGATGTATAAGGGTTCCACGTGAAAGATGAACTTTGTTTAACATCATTTTTAGAAGCCCCGGAAATTTCAGAAGTCGGAAATAAAAATGAGAATTTTGTCGGACTTTTATTGCACACCATTTGCGCATTTTTTAATAGCAATTTCAACGAAATTTGACAAATGTCACAAGATGCTCTTTTCCTGCACCCTTGACGGTCTGGA
The DNA here is from genome assembly GCF_029948245.1 of Actinia tenebrosa. Classification (NCBI taxonomy): domain Eukaryota; kingdom Metazoa; phylum Cnidaria; class Anthozoa; order Actiniaria; family Actiniidae; genus Actinia; species Actinia tenebrosa. Next base: position 5,967,984 of record NW_028292576.1, read on the forward strand.
AATATCAGAAGTTAGACACAAAAGTTTTATAGCACTATTTTGCAACCGATTTGGTGGATTTTCTCAAAGTTGTTTGCGCATCCAACTTGACGGGCCACAAAACTGAAAAACACAAATTCAGTAAAATTGAGAAGACAGTTTTATATTTAAAGAGGAGAATTATCGATTCTATGAATTCTTATCGAAAAAGATTTTATAGCAATGTTATGATAATACTCATATTCTGGTATCGTGGCCCGTCAAGTTTCTTAAACTTGGATGCGCACGCAACCTTGAGAAACGGTCAATTGGAATTTAGAAGTTGATTTTTGCGGAGCGGCCGAGTTAAAAACCCGGATAACTCGTAAAACACTCCAATTTCTGCAATTTCTTTCGCCCCCATAACGCACCTCAAAGATCAAAAATTATTTTCCCTGCAATGCCATGCAGAAAAGAGATTGCGTGCATAAACAGCTTAACCTGTTTCATCACTGCTCTAGGCTGTGGTCTCATCCCATATTGTGACAAGTGCCTGGATTTCGACCGGTGCGTCAAGTGTCAAGACGGCTACATGTTCATGGAATACTTTCCTCCCTCAAAGAGCGTGAGATGTACCAAAATCTGTCCTAAAGGGTACAAGATTAAGACTAAAGGAAGACTCGGCCCTACGTGCGCCTTTACCAAGAAAGGTACCCCATATATTACAAATCTTATATTCCTTATAAGTTTGGAAATGATGAGTTAATAGAAGAGCAGTATTTCAGCTCTGTATAGTTTCTCTGACTTCCAATAAGCAGTCGAAGACAGCAGTGTCAACAACAGGTCATCCTAGGTTCCTGATTTATACATAAAAAATCTGGTCACACGCTCAATTTCTTGAAAACTATTTATTCTTTTTTTTGTGTTTGTTTGTTTTTGTTTTTTTTTTTTGTAATCTCTTTAGTTTGCATGGTCCCACATTGTTCAACGTGCCACCCCAGACGTACCAATAGCTGCAATAAATGTGCCACAGGGTTTTATTTACTGCGTACATCGGTGAGAGAAAATTCCAAATGTGTACGAAGATGCCCTAGGTGGTCTCGGCGTACTGTACGAAGTGATGGAACACATGAGTGTAAGCTACGTGGAACAGGTAAGGACATAAATGCCGGGACTATAGTATAGTATTACTACCCCCCTGGTAGAGGAAATAGGTAACCCTAGGGGTATGTACGTATATTTAGATCAACTCCATACACTAATCCGAAGTCTTGGGGGGTTGAGTTTCAGATTTTTGGATAAATCTGAAAACGTCTAACATTTCTCAATCAACATAAAAGAATATCTGCGGAAATCGAGTGCTTTTGGGGCAGAGAAAGTTGAACTGTAGCAAAAAGTGTTGATAGCTTAGAATCGAAGGCATAGCAACACAAGATATGAATAAATATATTAATAAATAAATACTAATAAATATATAAATATATTCACATGCGGAGAAATTACTGCAACAGTTTCATCTTCTGGGAAAAAGTGCTTTTTTGAACTTGATTAAGATCTCTAAATGTGTGAAGATTTCATAATTTTGTTTGGTGTGCTACACGTTACGTTAAGTTAAATTTAAAATTTTTTAAAACTTGATAAGTGCTTTGCTTTTGGTTATTTTCCTGACAAATATTGCACATATTGTTAACTGTAACGGAAATTCGTGTTTGCTCAGTGTTACCATAGCCGCCATATTGGATGATGTGTTTTTAATGTGTCTTCCAACATGGCCGCCATATTTTCTTGTACTTTTAGAAATAGTTTTGGAAACTGAAGAACTGAGACTGCAGCATTTATAAACAAGAACCTTCTGATCACTGTTTTCTTTTTACTCCAGAGTGCCGAACAAAAGTTCCAAACTGTGACATTTGTCTGGACAAAATGTGGTGTAGAAAGTGCAAGAATGGTTACATGACATTTTTTAACGAGTACGTACTTTCTTCAAGCATGATTTCCTACGATTATTCCGTTTTTTTGTCTTTCTTCTTTTCTGTTTTTCCTTCTTCATTTTACCTGTCTTTCCTTTTTTCATCGCTTCCTTCCTAATTCCGTCCTTCCTTCCGTCCTTCCCTCCCTCTTCCCCCCCCCCCCCCCTGTCCCCGCTCCCTCGCTGGTTCCCGTTTTTCCTTCCTCACCTCACTTCCTCTCCTTCCACTCCATCTTTTTCAGATTTGGGAATTTGCCGAGTGTTTATTTCCTTTGAAATCCCAAGGATCTTGCGGCATGTACATTTAATACCGGATATGCAGCGTTCGAGGATTTTTTTCGGGCTTTATTGACATTTTCTAGAAATCCAACATTTTGGGGTCACAACTGGCAATTTACCATTATACCACTACGTACATCAACATTAATCACAGAGATTACATGGTTATTAAGCTAATTATGATGTTATTTCCCCTATTGATAAAACTATCTGTAACCATTTAACAAGCTATTCCAATGATGCAGGTCAAACCTTACGATGATCTGTGTGGTGAAGTGTCCATCCAAATATGCTGAGGTCAAGTCAGAGTATTTTGGACAATACTGTCAAAGACAGGAACAAAAGAAAGGTTAGTCTTAAATAATGAACTGACGGAGTACGGCGAAATTATTATAGTTTATAAAATCTCTTTGTTGGGAGCGCGTACAGCTTTATGAGAGCACAGAGCGCTCCTAACACTTCTCTCGTGTTCTGCCATCCCCGTGTGCTTTATAACTGCACACAGCACGCGATAGGAGCACGTTTTCTTATTCTTCAATAAAAAACCTTGGTATATAAAGAATACGAGCTGAAGAAGACTTATCGCGTATAAAGGTCCACCATGCACTTATTGCACTTGTATGGTCGCTCCAATTGCAACAAAGCTACTCATGCATTTTGGATACATTTGGGTTGTATTTTTTAAATGAAATTTTAAATAAATACATAAGGCCTCTAAGCCTAGGTCGAGCTTCTCCTCACACATCTCTTGTACTCTGCCAATCCCCGCGTGCTTTATGACTAAACTCAGCACACGAGCGCGTTTCGTATTTCATGATCAATAATTTTACGATGTGGCACAAATAGTTAAAAAAGAGATGTTTTATAAAATGCTATAACTTTTTTTCCTGGTCCTCAGTATGTCGAACTATCCCAAACTGCAAGTACTGTCCAAATGACGCCAGTTGTAAAAGCTGCTCAAAGAACTTTTTGAAAATCAAGATGTCGCTCTTCGATGAGACAAAGTGCGTTTCTGCTTGTCCGAGGGGATTTAGAAAGATGAGAAAAAGGTGCATCCCTTTGAAAAGACGTAAGTATTGTAAAGGGTAAACGACTGATATTTGGCCTTGGTGGCTCAATAACTTTGGCCTTCGTTCCATAATCGAATAATCCCTTTGACAGTTCCCTGCGCCATCTTGAAAGGTATCTGTGCCTTTTGCATCGAAGCAAGACAAACGGTGTGCTTGCAATGGTAGAGACGTGAATAATTGTTCAAGGTGTTAAAAAAGGTCTATATCGTCATTACAAGCTTACCGTTCGTCTCGCTTCGATACAAAGGCACAGCTTCCTTTCAAGAGATGGTGCAGAGGGAACTGTAAAGGGGACTATTAGAATTTGGTTAATCTTTGCGGGGGGAGTGAATTTGAGAAATTTATCCCCGAGGTACAAGAGGGAACCAACAACCAACTCTACACTGATAATGGAGTATCTGAGGTTTGAACCATAGCAGTGAACAGCGGTGGGTTTGAAGCGTACCGATTGAAATTATTCAATGTTGACAGTGTTTCCTATCTAATTTGAAGGCGGATGTGAGGATGAGTTTTGTAGCATATGTAAGCCAGGCTTGTATCGTGTTACCAGAAGACTATGCCGTAAGCGATGTCCAAAAGGACACTATACCGTGGGTACAGTGCGTAAACTATGCTTAAGTAAGTAATGATTTTATTTTGTGCCACAACTTATTAAGAGGAAATTTTTTTCAATAATGAGCAATAATGACAAAAAGCGCCAAAACTTTCGCATGAGTTTTGATCCCAATTTTCGTTTTGGGTTAACACTAAAAACCTTTTTTAAACAGTTAGAAACTGATGTAGTATGATAAAATGCCTGTTTGAAGCGGTATTTTCAATTGTACGAAGATGTTTTGTTGCATTTGTGTTAGAATGTTGCTTTGTCAGGCTTTTTTATAGAAAATGTATGGAAAATAAGCATGCAATTAATGAAGTCCTAAACCTCATTTTGGAATAAAAGTTTTGCTTTGGGTTAACACTTTGATTCCACTTTCATCGGTCATCTCCACTTCCAAACAAGTTAAACTTTCTTAATAACAAGATTTTAGCCTTGTACAACAGCCTATCTTCAAGGAAATAGTTTTTTTGGCGCTCACTGCTTGAATACGAAAAGAATTCCCTCTTAAGATAAACACAACAGAGCGATTCGCTATAATCAATCTTGGTGACCAATAGACTTTTTTCAAGTTCCAAATTACCACTGTGTTCCTTGATTACAGACTCATTTACTCAGGCTTAGCCTCGTATTTACCACCGCAAATACAGCAGTGTATAGTTCAGCGGGGTTTGAACTGAAAGCACTGTGATCAATCACTACGAAATAAATAACTCTAAACGTAGACGTGATAAGGCGTTCCTTGCGCCGCGATCCGCGCCTGCATGGGCTGTTAATAAAGTCCGCCTTTCTAATGACTGTATGATCTGGACTACTGAGTAAGCCGATCTAAGTAACTCACATTGCGCTCTAAATAAAAGCCATTGTATCTGTTTTCTACAGAATGTCCACGTGGATGTAAGAAGTGTATCAGTCTGCAACACTGTATGAAGTGTACCAAGGGTTACGCAAAACTAACGAATAAGGATGGGACGGTATGTATGTCCCGATGTCCGACCGGCTATGAAAAAATCTTAAACAGACGGCACATTGGGGTTTGCAAACCTGTCAAATGAACTCCTGCAATTCGGCTGTGATGATTCCTATATCTAAGAAGTTAATCGGCGAACCTTGGAACAACTTCTTTGCAAATCAGGGAACGTGTCAAACTCACAGATCGCTCGACTGAATTAATATTTGGCTTAGCTTGTAGATATAGAGTTTTCTGGAGGCAGAATAACTGGATAGAAACCCTCGATATATCATAACTTCTTTATTGCGATAAAGGTTCATTACATGGTATAAAAAATGTTGTAAAAATATTATAACAGATCTAAACAATTCAGTGAAGAATTGAATACAAATATGGTCTGGTTACATAGACAACCGAGATCCTTTGAAACAGAATCATCCAATATGGCTTAAAATGCTTAAAAAATATTTTTCAATCTGAAATAACGATGTAATAGCTCTAGGAGTTATATTCAAATGTATGACTCGCGTATTCCGCAAATATCCGCCATCTTGAATCGGCCTGAAAGCGAGACTGACATGAAGTTGTTGATCTTGAGCACGTAGCAACAGAAAGGCATCACTACTATATACATAGGACGGAAATCTTTGCGAATAGACATTTTACTGATACGGTGGTCAGGGGCGGATCCAGGGGAGGGGGTGTACACCCTCCCTGGATTAAATTAAATTTGTGCGCAGCGCCCCTCCCTGAACAAAATCCTGGATCCGCCACTGGTGGTCATCTTGAACTATGTGGTGCCGAGAGGGCAAACACGTAGAAAGTTTATAAAGAAAATAGAGTGGCGGGGTTCCCTGCTAACAGGGTCTCCTTTTCTTTTGCTGTGACTGAATCGGTTTCGCACGTCCCGAAAAAAGAGAGAGAGAGAGAGAGAAAAAAGGAGCCTCTGCCTTCAGGGAAAAGTGGCAAGGTTAGGTTATCGAATCATTTGAAGCCTTGATGTTTCGCATATTGTTCCAACTAGCTTCTGATTAAAATACGTAAGGTTATATATAAAAAGACATCCGGACAGCTTTGCAGTCTATAAATTTTCCAATATTTGCCCCCTCGACATCCCATATTGTCTTAAATAAAACAATCGGCCCAAAATTGCCCTATTTAACCAAACCAAATCGGCAAAAAGCAAAATGCCTAGTTTCTTTTAATTGATATGTCTGCGTATGACGAAGTATTAGGCTTTGTTTTGATTCGTTACGACTCAAGATAAGCTGCGCATTCATACAGCCCCGTAACCAGAGCTCTTTGATCTCGAGAGGAACGAGACCGAGGGGCTCTGGGTACGAAACTGTGCATTCAGGTCGACTTAAAATGTTGGCCCGAGGAAAGAATTCCACAAAGATTTTTAAAATCTAGTCACTGTTAAGAAAAGAAGAAAATAAAGCTTAATTCCAGATAATAAGAAACAACATTGACTAACAAATATCTTAGATACGCTGGAGTACATTTACTGATTTGCATGCTGGGAGTTCATTTATTGTGTTATTGTCTTACAGTCAAAACGGTTCAAGCTTACCCTTATAGATTACAATAATGGATTCATTATTCAAATATTAAATTTTATTATATAATTACCAATGAAATATCTATTTTTCTCTATTTCGAAAAATTGATATCTTCACACGTGAAAATAACATGTTATTTTCACGTGTGAAAATAACACCATTGCGATGGCTATTCAAAAATACACGGAAAGAATTGCCCGAAAAAGCCAAAACATACTTCATTGATAATTATATAATAAACAGAATATTACATGGCCGCTTGGAGATACGAAATTTATCTTCTCGTGTTGAAAATCTCTCACTCGTTCGCTGCGCTCACTCGTGAGAGATCTTTTCAACACTCGAAGATAAAATTCGTATCTCCGCGCGCCCATGTAATATCCTCTATTTATCATTCTTTCTTAGAATACGAAGACTTAGCGTTCAAAATAATGAACGGTTCAAAATGGTGTTCCTTATGTGGATTCCAATCAGAATTCGAGTTTTGAATCGGTTATTAATTTGAATCCTGTTTCTTCGTATTCTCGGAAAGAATAATAAATAGAGGATATTACATGGGCGCGCGGAGATACGAATTTTATCTTCGAGTGTTCAATTGATATCTCACGAGTGAGCGCAGCAAACGAGTGAGATATCTAAATTAAACACGAGAAGATAAAATTCGTATCTCCAAGCGGCCATGTAATGTTCTGTTTATTATATAGATACAAGTCAGTTTCGACACTAGAGAAAACCTGGTATATCATCGATATCTATATAATAAATTTCAATATTCAAATAATAAAAAACATTTATGGAACCTGTAGGGGGGGGGGGTGGGGGGTGGGGAGGGTAAGCCTGTAAGGACAAATAACCAATAATGGACGATAATGCCGATAATAGGCCCGATAATGGACGGACGGATGCATGAGGTCGACTGAGATTACTCTCGGCTAAATTTTGATCATGCTCTAATCTATAGCTATGGCCAGCAGGAAGTTTTATCTTTGGACTAACAAATATGAAGCAGGTCTATTAGAAACCTATGACGATTTCCTGAAGCTTGATCGGCCTGGCAAACACTGCTTGAAAAAGTTCAATGACGAAGATGAAGCTAAAGAAGCTTTAGAGAAGCAATTGCAAGAACTGGCTGCGAAGAACCAGGAAAATATAAGTTCTAGACTTCTAGACTTCTATAGAATTTGATTTTAGAGATCTATATATTATCTGTTATATTCTAGAGTAAAACTTTGTTGTATAAAATAAGTATCAAATGCAATAGCCTAACGTATGTGATCTGTCTTGTCCGTGTAGTATACGATGACCTTGTAGTATACGATGACCGTGTAGTATACGGTGACCGTGTAGTATACGATGACCGTGTGGCATGCGATGACCGTGTAGTATACGATGACCGTGTGGCATGCGATGACCGTGTGGCATGCGACGACCGTGTGGCATGCGATGACCGTGTAGTGTACGATGACCGTGTAGTATACGATGACCGTGTGGCATACGATGACCGTGTGGCCTTACGATGACCGTGCAGTATACGATGACCGTGTGGCATGCGATGACCGTGTGGCATGCGATGACCGTGTGGCATGCGATGACCGTGTAGTGTACGATGACCGTGTAGTATACGATGACCGTGTGGCATACGATGACCGTGTGGCATACGATGACCGTGCAGTATACGATGACCGTGTAGTATACGATGACCGTGTAGCATACGATGACCGTGGAGTATACGATGACCGTGTAGCATACGATGACCGTGCAGTATACGATGACCGTGTAGTATACGGTGACCGTGTGGCATATGATGACCGTGTGGCATGCGATGATCGTGTAGTATACGATGACCGTGTAGTATACGATGATCGTGTAGTATACGATGACCGTGTAGTATACGATGACCGTGCAGTATACGATGACCGTGCAGTATACGATGACCGTGTAGTATACGGTGACCGTGTGGCATACGATGACCGTGTGGCATGCGATGACCGTGTAGTATACGATGACCGTGTAGTATACGATGACCGTGTAGTATACGATGACAGTGTAGCATACGATGACCGTGTAATATGCGATGACCGTGTAATATACGATGACTGCGTAGTATACGATGACCGTGTAGTATACGATGACCGTGTAGTATACGATGACCGTGTAATATACGATGACTGCGTAGTATACGATGACCGTGTAGTATACGATGACCGTGTAGTATACGATGACCGTGTAGTATAAGATGACCGTGTAGTATACGATGACTGTGTAGCATACGATGACCGTGTAGTATACGATGACCGTGTAGTATACGATGACCGTGTAGTATAAGATGACTGTGTAGTATACGATGACTGTGTAGCATACGATGACCGTGTAGTATACGATGACCGTGTAGTATACGATGACCGTGTAGTATAAGATGACTGCGTAGTATACTATGACCGTGTAGTATACGATGACTGTGTAGAATAATGGGTATTCTATGCCCACGAGACTACACGTTACACCGCGTTATCCCACATATTATTCTTATCATGAAAAAAGTGATAAAAATGTGGCAACCTTAGGCGCTCAATCTCAAGTTCTTTCTTTAAAATTCTGTCAACCATCTCCCAATCTTCTCCACCCCACTTGTTTTGGAAGGCTGTAACATTTAAACCACCAAAATAGTTCCAATCAGTCTTGTAGGTACCTGTAAAGATTAACAGGCAATGCCATTTAATGTCTTTGTTGTACAAATTCAGTTTGCGCCACTGTGCGCTTTGATTGGCTGTGAAAATGTACGGTGCTCACGTGCCGTGACGGTTAGGTTTGCCCCGAGTAGAGCGATTTTTGTTAGACTTTTGCAAAGTCCTTCGTACGTCTCCGTTTAGAGCGTTTTCACGTGACGTCACAGCGGTCATCTTGGTGTACCAAAACAATACATGTTCTATCTTTCGGGAATTAAACTCTCTTTTTTTGCAAAACTTATTCAAAAAGCTTCTATTGTCTCTATTGTTTCTATCTCTTTCGCCAATATGGCTGCCTTTTTGCGATTGCGTGAGTGAAAAACTCTCTACACACTACTTTCCAGCTGATCTGAAAAAGTGACGTAGAAATGACGTCACTACAAGACTGAGGTGTCATGAAGCCTTACCAAATTGACCAGCGAAAAATAAAAACCTGTCCACCATTGCAATAAAGATATAAAACTCATTAGTTATTTTGTCGCTGTTATCAACCTCATGTGAGCAACTTTTCTTCTTCTTCATTTTGTGGCCTGGAAATCCATAATTTCAAGAAGAAAATTGACACCTCAGTTTTGACAATTTTCTCGATTCTGATTGGCTGACATTTTCTCTCAGATCAGCCGGTTGTTATTCCCCTAAGGCTCAGTGATTATGGTGTTAGTTTACCTCGCCGCTCGAAGACTCGCGGCTTGTAAAATATTCCACGGATAACTACTTCGCTTTTGGCGAATAATTTTTAAATATCACTCTTTTGCTTATGTGACTTTGTATAGTACTTTCCTTTTCCTTTCTACATAGTTTTTTAAAAATTATTTCGTGTATACTCGTAATTTAATTTACGCAATTCACTATTTTGGCTGTGATGTAATAAACCAGTTTCAAGCTCCAAATTACAGAGCTCCTTGATTACAGACTCATTCACACAGGGTTAGCCTGTATCAGTGTTTAAATATTCACAAATACCAACGGTAAAGTAAAGAATAAACCACTTCAACAATACAAACGCTTTGAAATTCCATGGACCTTGACTGGAACAAGTGAATATTCTTCACAAAATCGAGTCTAACCCTGTGTAAATGAGTCTGTAATCAAGGAACACAGGGGTTTGGAACTCAAAAATGGCCTATTCCTAAATAAACGTAGCTATCTATCTATCTCTGTCTATCAAATGCATTTACTTACTGAAAACTCCAAAAGCATAGCTATCCCAAAAACCCGTGACAGAAGTTTGTTCTGTCTCGGGTCTTGAGCAGTGTTTCAAACGGAAGACAACGGGAGTGTAACACATCTTGCCTTGTATCGTGTGCTTTAAAAATAACAATAATCGTAAAATATTATGATTGATAGAGGCTTACAGTCATTAGGTAATTTATTGGTGTGCATACGTCTTTGTACATAACTTATGGCGGTGATGGCGGGGAATTTGCGATAGGAAGCAGTAGTGATAGGTGGTAGTAGTGGTGGTAGTAGGGGCCCACCCATATTAGGGGGAAAAAACAGGAATTTCAGCAGTTACTACGAGGATTACGAGGTATTCCACTTTTTTTTACAAAGAAAAAGTCTAATCGTAAATTTTATATTCGATATACAGGTTGAACCTTGAACGCGTGTAACATGAAAAACGGCTACTGGGGGACTGGGGCGAGTAGTATAGGGAATGGGGGTTCCAGCGCAATCTCAACACGGGCAAGACCCGTGTCAAAAATCCACCTACGGAAACAACCCACTCCAAGTGTGGTTGGGGGCAACAGCGCAAATATGTTAGTCTATATATGGAGTGCGAAGAATGTAAGAGAACTTTTAAGAAAGAAGCGGATTTGAAAAAGCATTTGAAAATGAAGACGAAGTGTATGAGCAGTTATGATTGTGGATGTGGTAAGAAGTTTGAGACTAAGGTTAAATTGTTTTGGCATTGTCAGGACTGTGAGTACGACTACGACGACCTAAAAAGTGCTTGGTATTAGGTATAAAATATTTCCCATTATATAGATGGAATCCCAAAGCAACTTCAGCACGGTGTCAATACCCGGTAACGGTGAGATTGACGTTAGACAGTTTTGGCGTCAGTCAGAAAGGAAGGTTAAGAGGACTCTCCGAAAAGGTATAGAAGAATTAGGAGCCCTGAAAGCGAGCATAATGGTAGAAGTAAGTTTGTCAAAAGACGAGGTAATGACGACAGCAATGTTGCGATCAAAGTCGTTAGTGATATTAGAATCCACGAATCTGGATAGGTCACTCAGTGAAGCCTTAGAAGCAATAATGGAGTCGCTGTCTAACTACACGAAAGAAGGATCGGGTTGGACAGTAGAGGAGGTTGAAGGAATAGAGATAAGTATAGCCAGGTACGTACCCATACGAGGGGGGAGTTACGTACCGCTACCAACGTGGGTAGAAAGGAAGAAGGCTATTGTAAACGTGAAGAATGAAGACAATCGATGCTTTATGTGGACAATCAGGTCTGCACTGTATCCAGCAGAGAAGGATCCCTGTAGGACAAGTAAGTATCCCACAGATGATTTAGAGTGGGATGGTGTGGAATTTCCCATGCAGTTGATAGACATCCCCATATTTGAGGAAATAAACGATCTAGCAATTAACGTTTACGGAGTCAGAGAGCAGACGATAGTACCGTTAGTTCTGTCAAAAAGTAAAGGAGAGCGCATACATTTATTCTACCACGGCGGACACTACTCATGGGTTAAACACATTAGCAGACTATTCTACAGACATACTAAGCACAAAGGTAAAAAGTACTTCTGCGACTGCTGCTTGCTGTCATTTACATCCTTAAATACCCTAAAGAAACACGACGAAATATGTCGCGGAGTCGAAGAAGTGGCGCAACGGATCCAGATGCCTACAGATAAGAACCTATCCTACTCAGACCATCAAAAGCAGATGCAGGTGCCTTACGTGATATATGCAGACTTTGAAGCGTTGATAACTAAGGAAGAGCAGAAAAGTGGTGCCACGAATAAGGTGGGATTACACGAGATCTGCTCCTTTGGTTACATAGTAGTCAGATCAGACGGTAAGGCCGACCCTCCTGTGATTTACCGAGGTAAGAACGCAGCTAATGAGTTTCTAGAAGCATTGCGAGAAGAGGAGGGGGAGATTAGAGAACAATTAAGACGTCCAAAGAAGATGGAATTTACCAAAGAGAACCAGGAGGCTTTTAACAAGGCAAAAAAATGCCACATTTGCCAACATACGCTTCTTCAGTTTGGAAGACGAGCCAAGAAAGCGTGGGATGAAGATGGAAAGTATCTAGGAGAAGCTCATTTTAAATGCGGGAAGTATGCTAAGAAAGGTGAGAAGCCGGGAAAGCCCTCCACGCACTGCATTCACTGCCACAAAGCATTTGTTGAGGATTTCTATGTGGATAAGGTTAGGGATCACTGCCACATCACGGGTAAATACAGAGGAGCGGCTCATTGGAAATGCAATATAAACTTCAAAGTAAATCCAGACATGGAGATTCCGGTGTTCTTTCACAACCTCCGCGGTTACGACTCCCATTTGCTACTACAAGGAACAGACGGCTCCGACGTCAAATGCATACCCAACAACAAAGAGCGCTACATGTCCGTAACTGTGGGTAAGCTAAAGTTCTTAGATTCGCAGCAGTTTATGGCGGACTCCTTAGCAAACCTCGTAAAGTATAACACCAACTTTCCCATTTCCAGTCAATACGGCGCGGAAAGGAAAGGAGTCTACCCATACGAATACATGGACTCCTGGGATCGATTCAAAGAACCCCTACCACCCAAAGATCGCTTCTACAGCACCCTAAACGAGTCCGGTATAAAGGATGAGGAGTACCAGCATGCGTTAGACGTGTGGGAAAAGTACTCCTGTGAGAACATGGGTGACTACCACGACATCTACCTAAGGTCTGACGTAGTGCTGCTCGCAGATGTTTTCCAAAGCTTCAGAAAGATGGCTATGGAATATTACGGATTGGATCCCGCTAATTTCTACACGGCTCCTGGGCTCAGCTGGAGTGCTTTGTTAAAGAAGACAAATGCGCAGTTGGATCTCCTAACGGAGTACGACATGTATCGGTTTATGGAAGACGGTATTCGTGGCGGCGTATGCGGACCCAGCCGACGTTACGCCCGCGCAAACAACCCCTTAGTAGAGCACGACCCAGAGAAACCAACCACATACATTTACTACCTGGATGCGAATAACCTTTATGGTTGGGCAATGTCACAGTACCTACCTGTGAGAGACTTCGAATGGGATCCAGTGAAGCCGATAGACTTCTACATGCAGGTAGGAAAGGAGGAAGACAAGGGTTACGTTTTAGAAGTGGATCTGGAGTACCCAGAGCGCCTGCACGACGAACACAATGAGTTCCCCTTAGCACCAGAAGCGATAGAGATACCATTTAAGCAGCTAAGTCCGCTGCAAAAGCAAATGTGTCCTGGTTACAAACCGTACAGGAAACTAACTATGAACCTGATGGATAAGAAGAAGTATGTGGTACATTACCGCAACCTGCAGTTCTACGTGCGACACGGAATGCGCGTAGAGAAGATCCACAGAGTCCTAAAATTCACGCAGGAACCCTGGATGCGCCCCTACATTGACTTTAACACGCAAAAGCGTACCGCAGCGAAAAATGACTTCGAGAAAAACCTCTTCAAACTGATGAACAACAGCGTGTTCGGAAAGACAATGGAGAACATCCGCAAGCGCGTAAGCGTAAAAATAGTCAGCACCAAAGAGGAAGCAGAAGCATACGTGTCACAGCCAGGCTTCGTTAGATACGTAGAAATGCTGAACTTCTACGTGATTCACATGAAAAGGGCAAACCTCTTACTAAACAAGCCCGTTTACACAGGCTTTACGGTGCTGGATCTATCGAAGCTGCTTATGTACGAGTTCTACTACGATAAGCTTAAGCCAAAGTACGGAGACCGCTGTCGCCTCCTGTACACAGACACCGACTCCCTAATTCTAGAAGTGCAAACGGAAGACGTTTACAAAGACTGCCTCCCCGACATAGACGAGTACGACACCAGCGGTTACCCGAAGGAGCACTTCCTTTACTCTGCGAAGAATAAGAAGGTAATTGGGAAGATGAAAGACGAAATGTTAGGAAAACCCATCGTGGAATACGTGGGTCTGAAACCAAAGATGTACAGCGTGCTAAAGTTAGACGGCGTAGAAAAGAAAGCTAAAGGCGTAAAAAAGTATGTGGTTAAGAAGGACATTACGCACGAGTCCTACCTCAACGTATTACGAACACGCAAGGAACAGCGGCATAAGATGAACAGCCTGCGCAGCTATGGTCATCAGATACATAACGTCACGCAGGAGAAGGTGTCACTGTCTGCATTTGACGGTAAGCGATGGATGTGTGATGACGGAGTGCATACGATAGCATTCGGACATCACACGATAAGCAGTTCTTCTTTGACGAACCCACGCGTGGGACCATCATGAAGATAATACAAGATGGGCTGACCCTTCTTAGCTATCGCACTTCGGATCTGGTAAGTTTCCAAAGACCAATTAGGATCCGTAGCTCTTTTGGATCCTCCTTCTAATTCACCCGGCTCATAGAGATATCGAACCGTGACATTACCTAATTTCTTTTCCTGGGGGAAGACCGCCCTTGAACTTCTGATGAAGGACTTGTGTTCCACGTGTTTCTTTTTTATGGCATCCCTGGGCTTCATTCCCGTAGCCCTGGCCGCCTCGTTGTTCGAAGCTGCGACGACCTGGGGGAGCCTCTGAGTCCATTCCCTGTTGCGTTTGGAGGGATCTTCCAGCTCTTTCCAATACTGGTATCCAAAGAGACGCTCGGCCAGGGTCTTATTGAATCTTTCGACGATGCTCTGACCCCTGTGGTACTCTGCTTTAGCTCTTCTAATCTTAGTGTCGTGGTCTTTCAGGGTCTTAGTAACCACGCCCATAAACTCTGTCCCCGCATCCACTTGCAGCAGCTTAGGCCATTTCAAGACGCGCTTATAAATCCTACCTAGGGCTTCTGCGACTTCCCCAGAATCCTTGCTGGTTATGGGTTCGGCGTCCTTATATCTGCTTGCGATATCAACTACGGTCAAAGCGTACCTATAGGTCTTCTTTCTCACCTTGTCGTGCGGCAAGAAAAGCAAATCCGCCTGATGAACTTCGTTGGGGGTATTTACGGTAAAGCTGGGCCTGGGAATGTACTTAGGCACGGGAAGATAGACCTGCCAGAGGGTTTGTTTTTTCAACCAGTTCTTAGCTGTTTCGTCTGATACCCTGGCCGCGGTCGCGAGTTTCTTGATGGCCGACGCTCCTCTCCAATAGCCTTCCGGCCCATAGTAAATCCTTTTAAGTTTGTCCTCTACGCGGCCCATTATATGAATTCCAAAACAAGATTGATCTTACGTCCGTTAAAATCCACCGTCTTTCCGTCCACTTTAATGGTGATGTTTATGCTTTCTACCAAATTAGACAAGTCATAGCTCAAAGAAATGGGAGTGTATTCTACTGGGTCAAATGGATTACCTTGGGGCAGAAACTTGGACATAAGAGAAGACTTTTCTCCATTGTTGTAACTATGAACCAAGTCGCAATAGACTTCGTAAGAGGATGCGACTTTCCATTTCACATCATATGTATTGCCGCTATTTATTGTGGTACTAGTAAGGCCCAGGAGTTCTACCAATGAACTGTCCTTTAGATTGGCGCTCCCATTATTTTTCTTGAATGTCATTTCATGGGGCAATCCTGTGGTAAGAGTATATCCATGCTTTGCTAGCTCCTTAGCCAGTGTTATGGGGGTGTAATGGGAATCTGGTATTTTTGGTTTGGTACCGGAAGTTCCGATGACAAAGCCATTAATTAAATTATACCAAGAATTGTACAAAGAGCAACTAACCAACCGAACCCTTTCCGCGCGGATGGGAGGATTCAGACAAGTAGTAAAGTTATTCTTGTCGCTTTCCAAAAAGACGATCATTATATTAGATACGCCAAGGCCACGCCTCCCGCCAGCCCTGCGACTCCTACAAAGACCAATTCATTGTCTTTTTGTTTCTTAGAAGGCTGGTAGTAATTCTTGAACTGAGGCTTTTTCATTCTAAAGTCGGGGTGTGCTTGCGCATAAAGTTTGAAGGCGTAGTCTGTGTTTTCGAAGTTCTTGTCTGCCTGCATTTTGTCTTGGTAGTTCTTATCCAACCAATCCCTGTAAGCTTGTCTTTTTTCATTCCAAGCTGCAACGTCCCTTTGATATTTCTCCAGCGCTAAGTCGTGTCTCTTTCTTTCGGCGGCACCGCTTTTGTCGCCTCTAACTAATCTATCCAAATATTGACCACCATAATTAGCCCCTGTAAATGCTAAAGCTGCAATGACTCCACCTGCGACTAAGCTAACCATTATACATTAGGTAGGTACTTTTCCTTCCGTAGGTAATCCTTTACCATGATAGCCCCGCCTACGGCAGCGGTCATCTTAGCAAAGTTAGCGAAGCTCTTGCTTGGGTCTTCAGTAAAGTCTTCTTTGAGCACTTTCTTACCTACCCAACCAATACCCGCAACGATGGAAGTAATGATAGCTGCCTCTTCAACAGTTTTCAACAACGCGGTCGACATTATATTACAAAGCAAGAAGGAAAATCTAGGTCGCCACGGTACGTGGTGATAAATCTACTCCATTTCAGGGATCTTACTTTTTCTAACCTCCACAGGTGCGTGATACGTTGGTGGTTCTACCTTTTTCGTTGCCCGCCATTGTAAGTAAAGGCTGCCTGCTGCTATAGCGACTCCTAACGCGCCAATGACGTACCCAGGATTAATGAAGGATTCCTCTTCCTCCCCCTTTTCTTCTTTCTTTGCTTTGTTCTTCCTGTTCATCTCCGCGAGCTTCTTACCGGCAGCAACTCTGCCTGGAGATTTAGCCTTGGTGATTCGTTGCTCCTCTACTTGAGGGGTTTCCTCCGCCTTCGATTCAGCTTCACTCATTTATATCTAAGGACTTGAAGGAATTGATAAGTACTTAACTAGGTACTTGAGGCGACCTGGGTAATTCCCGCGAATGACTTGACTAAGTACTTGATAAGTCACTTGCAGGTACTTGACTAGGTACCTCAGCAAGTGCCGCCTGGAAGACCTTTTCGACTTCTCTGTCCTTCTTGAAGTCCTTCCAAGATGTTCCGAAGGAACCTAGTACCTCCTTCAAGTCGACATGCTGAGCTACGTGCAAAGCCGCAGAGGCGACTGCCATTAACTTACCGCACTTCAAAGACAACCAGCCGCAGGTTATCTTAAGTTCTTGGGATATGACATAGTCATCTCTTATGTCCTTCTGTAGTTGCTCCACGTCGTCTATGGGCAGTGCAAGTCCAAGCAATTTAGTGGCAAGTCGGATAGCGGAGTCTGCTACGGCGTCCGTGGTCTTACTTGCGAGGGCAGCCTCGTACCTCTTATGGAACTTCTTAACCTCCTCTTCTGACAACTTATTAACCTGCTCATGGGTAAGTTCCTTGCCTATCATTTCTTTGCACTTCCCCGAAGACACAAGGATGTTGAGTTGTTCCTTAAGGTTACTTTCATCTAACTGTGTGGGGACTTCATCTAAGAGCTGCTCAATGTCCATATACATTAGGAATCATAGATTCCAACCGTGTAGGGAAACCTCAAAGAGAAGATCATCTTGGAATGTTGGTGCGTTTTTAAATGCCGCATGTATTCGTGTAACTGTTCCTTGGATATCTCACCGCCGTAGTCGCTTAAGATGGTTTCCAGGTCAGACTTACTTGGAGTATAAAATACTACGAGAGAGCCTATGTTTTCCCTAAAGGGCTTAGAGACACTGGTAAGCTGCTGGGAAAGCAACCAAACGCTGATATTGTCGTGTCTACCGCTGAAGGCGAGCTTCACTAATTCAGAGGTGCGCTTTTTTACGTCGTCCCCACAGGCAATGTCATCCAGTATGAGTAAAGTCTGTGTATCTTTAGGGAATTGCTTGTGCCAGAACTTCAAATGGCTGGATAACTCGTTAGGGTCTAAAATATCTACGAAGAAGTCGTCGTCTTTCACTCCTATGCCTTCCCAGGTGCGGTTATTCACGTAGGTGGGACAAAGCAGCACTATGTAGTCAAAGCGGTATCTAAAGGGTCCTAATAGCTGCTCCACGATGAACTGGGTCTTTCCGCAGCCGGTGGGTCCTACTATCAGAGCGTTACAAGGCATGTGATCTGGGTTCATATATAGATGGAACCAGTGGAAGCAGTAAGAAGGATTACCGCCGACGCAAAGGATAAAAGAGACACCATAGAAATGCAAAGGGAAGAGATAGACCGGTTAAAAGAGCGCGTACAGGAATTGTACGATGAAATGTGTGGTCTGAAGCGCGCGGAACGGTTTGGCGCGCTTTTGACAATGGCGACGTGGGCTAAGGAGTCCATTAAGGACTTCATTCGATATCCCCCATAGATATATGGACTGCATTACGTGCGAACTACCTGCTGACTGCATAATCCCTCCCAAAACACCGATACCCAAACCGTGTAAAAAATACACCTGCCGTCACTGTAATAAGGTATTCTCTGAAGAAGACTTCGTTGGACATTGGTGTCCCGCGGATACTAAAGCACAAAGGACTTTAGACGACGCTCGAGAAGAGTAAGAGGTCGCAAAGAAGATCTTACTAAGCCCCGGCAAGGGGAATTAGCATAGGTCTTTCTTTTTTATTGTTATTTTGTTAAATGCTGCAAAGAGGTCTCAAGTAAGGACCTATTTTTTATTGTTATTTTGTTAAATCATCGTAATCGAAGAATGGTTAACATGATTATCTTTTTGCTGGTTTCAACGATGAGAAAGAATGATACCTCATCTTTTAATGGGGGCTTAACAAAATAACAAGAAATAATAGACCCTATCCTAAAACCCTCTTACGGGGCTTAACAAAATAACAAGAAATAATAGACCCTATCCTAAAACCCTCTTACAGGGTTTAACAATTTAACAATAAAAAATAAGGTATATATAATGAAGTGCGTGCAATGTGATAGAGCTTTTAGTAGCAAGCAGCGACTGCAATACCATCTTTCCAAGAAAGTCTGTCAGAAGACCATCAGCACTGTTTGCGGTGACTGCGGTAAGGAACTGTCCACAGTACAGGCCCTACGATATCACCGCGAGCATAGAGTCTGCCTTAAAGGTCATTGCCGCCGATGCGATGAACCCCTCTTCGAAGAAAACTGGCATAAGTACCGCTGCCGTCGCTATGACCTCACAGATGTGGTCTGCGAGACCCACGGCGATTTAGCAGAGCGATGTTGCCCCCTTGAAACCGGCCGGGTGCTCACGCGACGTAAGAAGGAGATCGACGAAGACTTCGTATGCTTCGACGACTATGAGGGTGTAAGGTGGGAGAATAGGGAACACTGGGATGGCATCTGCGACCGATGTGGCTGTATACGTAGCGGCCAACATATTTGGTGCTGCCTTTACGATGGCCCTAAGCCCTTAGATCATTATCTGTTGGTAAGAAAAGAGTGGAATCTACTTAAGGTATAATGTTACCTTACATCGCAGCGTTCCTAGGAGGCGTGACTATTACCTTATCAGCGTATGAAATGGCGGAAAAAATGAGGGCAGACACAGCAGATGACTACTTATCCGCCCATGAAGAGGATTAGTCGCACAACGGATTATCCTCCGCTCGACGTTCGATGTCAAACTTCCATCGGCCGTTTACCTTACCATGACTGCGTAGGTGTGTATATTCTTCACCCTGCAGTATGTATCTCACACAGTCAGGCGCCCAAAGGCTGTATTCCTGACCGTCGCGTTCTAAGACCAACCTCAAACGGTCGATGTCTTCGAATGCGACGTAGTTTTTTATTCGGTATGAAACGCCTTGCAGCAGATCTCGCCAGTATGTTTGTTTAAGAATCATTATACCTATGAAATATTTTAAGGTGCGTGCTTAAAGTGTCTTGACCTTTGAATGCCTTAATGCACCAAGGGCAAGGAATGCGAATACCGGCAACATATTCGTCTATTTCCCTGCAAAGTAGATCATAATCATTGCTTACGATGGTTAAATATCCATTTTCTTCATATCGTTCCAACATTACCCTTTGTTTCTCGGACAATACGCCGGTGCCTTTGGGTGTCTTCAATTCTATGCATAATCCATTGTATTTATTATGGTTGTTAAGGATCAGCAGATCGGGTTGGCCTGCCTGGTTGCCTTTCCGCCAGCTTTTAATGCGCTTACTTGCGGTGTCCTGCAGTTCTCCAAGACCTGGAACTATGATTACGTGCGAGTAGAACCTACGCACCCTGTGTACGGTTCTATCGTGTATGTCTGCCTCCGTTTCTATCTTAAATGCCATTGGATTTGAACCATTGAATCGCTTCTCCATATCGTATTTACCTGTCTTCCTTAGCGTGGGTAGAACGTCACCCAACACCCATTTCCTGAACTTTTTTGCTTCAGCCTTTTCAGATCCGAATATCAATTCGTAAAGACCTTCCTCCGTCAAATACACGGCATTGGGTTGTGCGTTAAGGGTCTCACGCTGAGTTACACCCTTTAAAGACTTCAAAGTTACCCTGTTTTCCTCTGATACGTGATCAGACGCCGCTTTTCTGGAATTTACGTAACCCAACGCCGCCGCCACCTCCTTCGCTTTGAAGTAAAGTTTATCGCCTTGCACTATGCATTGCAGTTTGGTTTCGTTGTTTTCGAATACGCGAAGCATATTATACCTAAGGAATATTTTTTATCCTTTCGCTTGGCTCAAGGAACGCGAATCAATACGCAACGCTTTTTAGCTGATTCATTTCTACACTCAGTTGCGCGTCTGAGACTACGAAGATATATGCGTTGATCTTAGTAGCGTCGCTGGCGTCTTTGGTGCGCTTGATCTCCAACGTAATGCCGTCCTGGGTATTTACCAGCCGCAATCCCTGACCATGTAGGTCTTCGTCGTTCGTCGTGCGCATGTCGATCCACAGCGCATACTTATCCTTAAAGAATTCCTTTGGGCCAATTTGGTCGCCAAACTTACGCGCGACTTCCCGGTACATGTCCTCGGGCTTTATCCCTTGTGAGTAAACCTTATTAGGCACTCCGTTAATGCTAACGCCTACGTTAGTGATGTTAGGATTAAAGAACGCCTCAGAGTCACGCAATCCTGCCGTGTATGTCTTTGCGAACAGCAACATTATCCCTGTAAGGCTGCGCCTGGGAAGGTTAATGCTTTGGTTGATGACCTCTTCGACGTTATTTGTAAAGCTGAACGTCTTGTACATCACGACGTGATCGTAAAGGAAAGCCTTCCCGGAGCTGTATTCCATACCGGCGCTACGTGCTAAGTCTTCGCTGTATACCGTTTCATACTGCAGCTCTAAGTTAGTAACGGAGTATGGGTGGACGGCTGAGGAACTTACGTCCTTTCCCTGTAGGATGTTCGTAGTGTCTGCTAGGGTTACTTCGAACTGTAGTTCGCTTAGCTGCCTTGGGTAGTATGCGCCGTGGTTCGTGATAACTTCGAAATCTAATGGAACGACATATTTAGTACCATAAGCCGTCTTTATTTCGTCTTCTCCTGAGGCGCCAGAGGTTGCGCTTCTTACCTTGCGTATAGCATCACTGGCGATTCCCTGCTCTATCCTTTGCGCGCGGTCAAATGCAGTCAACCATAAGTCTTTGTACGTGGTATACAGATCGTACCTATTTAAGTCCAAAAGGGATTCCCCTGCGAACTTCACCCGCATCTTTGAGACAATGTTGCGGCCAAGGTCGTTGACAACGTGACGCGCGTCCGCAGTGCTTGGTTGTATTGCTAGGTCAAACCTTAAAGCCAGGGTGCCAGGAACTAAGACTAGGTTATCCGTTAGGCGGGGTACGCCTACGTACAGGGTTTCCCCTGGCTTAGCGCTAGAAGGCGTGAATGTAACCCGGTGAAAGGTGCGTTCTGCTTTCAGTCCGCCAACCTGCTTAGGTAATATGTTGGGGTTTAACTTTGAGCTTATCATATATAATGGAAGTAGAAGGAACGGATTTTGACCCCACCACCGAAGAAGGTCAAGTAGACATTAACGACGAAGAATACGACGCATGGACTAAAGGCGCGGAAACCGACCCCCTAATCTACGACATGGCTCTAGAAAACACGTACGGCAGTAGGTGGAAAAGCTTCAAGACCTCCTTGAATCGCATGTGGCACGAAAAGAACCCGGGTAAGTCCGCCCCCGAGTACATAGAACTTCGAAACATGGGTGAGCAGGGAGCAACCGCGCGGGAAACCGTAGAGTGGGCAACGCAAGAGCTAACGCAGCGCTATTCCCACTTCGAGGCCGACGACGTAAGGCTCACAGAACGCGGAAACAAAGTCCTCATAAGCGTCCAAGACATGAGATATCCCGACAAAAACCGCTGGACCAAACCACAAATCCTCTTCGACGAAAATGGCTCGGTCATGGTTAACGTGGCAAGATTAAGAGGCTTTCAACTGGCTACCAGAAGTGCGTTAGAAAGGTTGGAGGCCCTGAATGAACAGGTTGCGTTAGAAAAACGCGCCAAGAAACTACAAGAAACGTTGAAAGAAAAGGAAGCAAAGTACGAAAAACAAATGCGGCAGCTAACCGATGCTCAAAAGAAAGAAATCAAGGGCAAGAACTAAGTCATACTGCAATTCAAGCGAGAAGCTGAAACGGCTTTAGACGAAAGAGACCAAGCCAGGCAAGCATTCAATCTCGCCCTGCAAGACCTAGACATAAGCAAGGAAGAAGCTAAAAACTTGCATATCACCATAGCCGGCTCTTTAGAGGAACGGCGGCAGTTGGTTGCCGAAATTAACACTAAGGAAGAACAAATCCGGCAAAGAGATCAGGCCATCGAAGACCTGGAGGGGCAAATAGGGCGGCAGCAGGAAATAATCAACGACCAAACCCGTCCCGAAGAGGAAAGGGAAGCAGCTCAAAAGGAAGTGGAGGCCCTCGAGGTACGCCTTGCGGAATTACAGGCGCAAAAGGAAAACCTGGAAAGAGAATTGGGGCTTACCACCAAGGAAAAGGTAAAAAGAGCCCTTTTGAAGTATGGTATTCCGCTGGCATTCGCGGTTGCTATTTCGAGCGTAGTAGGAGTTATCCTATCCGCGCTTAAGGCTACAGGCGCAGGCGTAAAAAAATTAGGCAATGGACTGACGGCCTTAGGAAAAAAGATGGCAGCCGGTTTGCCTGGGCTGCTGGGTTCGGTTGTTTCCTTGGCACTTAGGGCCGGCGGAGAACTGTTGAAGTTCGTGGGTAACAACATTTGGATCTTGGTTGTCGCTATTGGGGTGGTCCTCATGAAGAAGATGAAGGCTTGATCTTCTCATCGGGCGGTGCCCTGCTTTGAGGATAATGAAAGACGGTGTTAGCACCGCCCTGGTAATTTGGAACCAACGGCAACACACTCATGGTAGAAATGGGCTTATGATTCCAGGCTGCACTATTAATAGGCCAGATACCTATGCGATTTATCCTAAACTCACCGTCATCAGAAGTGACTTGTAGCTTAGCATATTTACAATTGACTAGCATATGAAAAGTCACTGGCGTTAGGTCTTCAGAGGACCTAGTGTGGGGCTCCATCGAAAAATGGGTAACTTTCCTGGTGTTCGTTGAAGTTCGATAAGGAAGCAGGGGCTTATTATTCTCATCGATAAGCCTAAACCCCACGTTTGCATGCTTATTTGTATTAATGCTAATAGTGCAAATGACCAATGCAGTTCCCCCAACCTCAACCCACAGTCCAACGTCATGCCAAGCGATGTCGTCATATTCCTCTTCATCTACGAGATGGGCGTAATAAGTTTCCTTCACGTGTGGGTTCATATATTTCAAGGATCAAAGATCCTCCTAAAGACTAACCACCGTCAAAGTGCTGATGGTCATGTGGTTATAGACGTAATTCCTTTGGTCATGTATGCTATTCATACAAACACTCGCGGTGTCATCTACTCTTATCTGCAGCTTTACCTTCCCGTGGCAATCAGCAACCATGTGGAAAGTCCAAACGGAAAGATTCTCAGAGCTATTCGTTGGCGGCTCTACTGAGAAATGCGTGGGCTCCCTGTCGTTTGTCTTCACGCGCATGGGCTGTAATACTCCGTTGTCGTCGCAGAAACGAAATCCTACATTCGCGCTGCTAACGGCCCCAAAAGAAATGCTGCATAATATCAATTTTTTTCCTGAGTAGTTTAAATTCACGGACATACCCGTGACATCAACCCAAGATGGTAGGGTATATTTTTTCTCACCTGTGTAAGTCGTATAAACACAATCTACTCCAGCTACGTAGGGGTTGTTCATCGCCATATATAATAACTCAGACCAACGCTCGCAGCTGCTAAGCCGGCTTTTAGTAAGTTATGGTCGTATTCCTCGGGTATCGTAGGCATAACATGGGCCTTCTTTTGGGGCTTCTTCTTTGGTTCGGGTTTTTCTGCGTGTTCCTTTTTTGGCTTCTCCACGAAGTGAGGAATGTTCCTAAGAGTGTCAGAGTTCACGTCATTCACCCCAAACTTCATATCCTTAGTAGCTCGTTGAAGTTTGTTGTTGTATCCTACTACAGAGCCAGTATTTATAGATAAATTACTGGGCATTAACCAACAACCCGGGGCTACGGCATAGTCCAGTCGGGCCTTAGAATTTTGTATAGCTAGTTGGTAACGCTGTACGCCCTTGCTAATGTCGCCCTCCAAAATCGAACTTTCGAATAGAATCAAAGCTTCGGCTCGCGTTTCTTCTGCGGCGCCCGTATTTCCCACTATGCTGGATCGGGTGTTTACCTGAGCTCCAAGGATGGAATACACGTAAGCTTCTATGCTGCGGTTCAAACGGGCAAGGCCGGCTTTGGTTAGTCCTTTACCTTCTGGGGGTATGAAATTAAGATATTGCTTTGTTTGCTCGTCGTTGGTAATTTTGATAATCAGTGGATTAGCCCCTGCATACTTACCGCCCTCGTCTTTGAACAAAGGTCCGTCTCTAACTTCCTTAGTGGTCTTAGCGTTTGGTTCAAAGAAGGTGCTACTGTCGTGAGTTTCTTTGTGATACCCAGTGTTCCATCGTAGATTCAACGCATGAACTTCCTTATCACTTAGCTCGTGTCCACCAATCCCCCAATAAGCCCAAATATGTCCCAAACCATTGTTAGCACCGGCAGTACATCTAAAATCCTTCCCTACAACACCGAACTCCTTACAAAGTCGGTCGTAAGCAGGAACGTTGTATTTATTATCTCTTGGATAAAACGTGGCATCTCCCGGCAGCGCAATAACACCCATTTCATGCAGTATTCTTCTAACCGTGAAGTGAAAATGAAACATAAATATTGAATTCTTCATCAAGCTTGCGCTTACACCACAGCCGCTAGTGGCACACCAAACTGCAAAGTTTAGTTGCTGCGGCCAATAACGCATGTTAGGACCACTTAACCATTCATGAGATTCCTTAGCGGTGGTATGAATAATGGGTACGTCTTTGAAGATATCCCGCACCTTTAACGGAAAGGAATGCTTGTTAGAAATCCGCATGTTCAGCGTTAGGTCCAAGCTTGGGTGTTTATCAAATGAAACTGCGGGTATCGGATAAGTACTGGTACCCAGCAATAATTCCTTTGACCAACCTTGCACGGGCTTATGTTCAACATATGTTGGCTTAGGCTTATGTTCAACATAACCAGAATTCTTCAGTTGATCGTCTATCTGATTAACCAGCGTAGGTTTCAAATCCTCATTACTGTACATTCTGGAGCCGTTATAGTAAATACCATCGGGCCTTCTTTCGAACTTACTAGCATCCGCGTGCGGAAACATCTTCCTGAAGGCCCTCCAATTCCAGTAATCCCTGTTGTCGTGATGTGGCTGCTCCTGTATATCATTCCCAAAAGCGTCGTACATTAGTATATATAATGGATGTTATACCATCAGCACCTCCACTCTATCCTGATTTACCTACAAAACCCAATGAATTGAATGCCGAGAACTTCCGCTTGAATAAGGCAAATCTAATCCTCGCTTACTTAGAGGGTCAAACGAAGCACTATGAGGAGGTCAGGAAAAAGTATGCTAGAGCCCGAAGCATATTACATAAAATCGCGATAACTTCCGGCTCCATGTCCGTGGCGTTAACGGGCTCTGGCGTTGCTACTTCGCTTACTGGGCCGGGAATAATCGTTGGAGTTCCTTTGGCCGGCGTTGGGGCAGCTTGTGGTATTATTTCGGCTGTTGCTACGGGCATTATGAAACAGTTGTCAAGCAAAATATCAAAACACGACACGACAATAGCTCTGTCAAGGGCTAAAGTAAATACGATCACTGACCTTGTCTCAAAGGCTTTGCGTGACAGAAAGATAGACGACGTAGAATTCTCGCTTATCTTAGCCGAAGAGGAAAAGTACGAGAAATTAAAGACTGACATAAGGAATAAAAAAACAGTCGTAAGAGATCTTTCCGAGGAATCTCGCAAAAAGATCTATCAAGAAGCGAAAGAAGAGCTTCAAAGAAAGCTTGCTCAGTAAACATCTGCTTCGAAAAGAGCGTGACGGGATTCTATTTACATATCGAACGTCAGTCTAGAAATTATGCAGATTAAATATAATAATTTTCACATACATAAGCGTCCAGATGTGTCTGGCGTTCGCTCGTGATCGTGGGACTTTGGAGCTGGGGAGGCCTAAAGTCCCGAGTTCGAGCCTCGCTGTAGACGCATTTGGACCGGTTGCTGTGGGTGAAAAAAAAAGCCTCCCCACACTCACAGCAACCGTGGGGGGAGGGGTAGAAAGTGCGATTCAACCCCGCGATGGGGGGTTTCGTGAGGAAAAGTTGGAAAAGTCAGGGGGTGTCTCGGGACGCTGTCCGGAGTTCACCCTCTGGTGGGTCGTAAGAAAGATATATGTGTACGTACTAGAGGGCCTCTGGCGCGGGATGAAATAAGCCCCGTAAGCCCAAAATGCAAAAAACCCCACTGGGGATAGCTTGGTGTTCTGCGCGATGCATTCCCCAGTGGGGTTTCTGGCAAAATAAACGCCAGTTTTGCATTTTTATTTTCTCGGAATCCATCCTAACAGGGGGTGGTTGGGGTCTATTTTGTAAAATATTTCGTAAATTACGTCAGGATAATAAGGAATATCCTTATCCAGCCGACAAAACATCCACTCGGCTCTGCTCATATCAGAAACCTCGGGAATAGACTTACCGGTAATTTCAGACAAAAGATAGGGAATAGCTTTGTAATATTTCCCTAGTTTTAATTTTTTCAGCGTTTTCCGTAGACTTTGCGGGGTTGGCTCTTCTAAATGGTCTATGATTTTCTTCTTTACTTTGTTGTCTAAATATACCGGTCGATAACCTTGGATATGACTCATCCAGTCCCTAAAGTATTTTATTCTCTTATAAGGTGTTTTCTTACGACCTCCATTGGCGTAATATTGCTCTTTGGTAGCATTTGGTACGGCATTACGAATATTTTTACCGCACTCGTAACACTGTGCTGACGTGTCGTCTTCTATTTGCATTTTCTTACCACAACAAATATACTTATTTGGTTTAGTAGGTACAAACTTGGGTTTCAAGCACTTTACACAGAAATCATAAACAAACTCTTTACAATCTTCGCACTCCATATATAGACTAACATATTTGCGCTGTTGCCCCCAACCACACTTGGAGTGGGTTGTTTCCGTAGGTGGATTTTTGACACGGGTCTTGCCCGTGTTGAGATTGCGCTGGAACCCCCATTCCCTATACTACTGGGGCGGGATCAGAGCCACGAATAGACCTCTTTCAAATTCGTACAACACCGCTGTGTTCCTTGATTCCAGATTCATGAGTGCAGTGTTAGCGTAAATTTAACGTCAAAATATTCACATATGCCAAAGGTCAAAAAAATGCAAAACGTAAGGTGAACACGTAAATATTCTGCACAAAATCGAGGCTAGCCCTGCGTAAATGAATCTGCAGTCAAGGAACACAGCGGTATTTTACGAGTTCGAAAAAGGTTTATCTCAACGAGAACTTACTTTTCGCACGCTATCAAAAATATCATTGGGCATGTGCAAATGAAGGTCGGTGAGGAAAACAATGCTGTTGGGATCCTTGATGCTGTCCACGGCAAGTTCGATGGCAAAGGTTTTGTGGAATTTTCCATTTTGTTTGATGACTTCGAAATTGGTGATACCATTCCTAGGTGAACAAGCTTCGTTAGTATATATGCAGTATATATGCAGTATACACTCAATTCAAGAATCGTTGTCGGGTTCAGAAACATAGAACATAGAAGCTGAGACCGAAATGGCACATTAGAAGTACGTTGATTAGATTCATGCTTGCGACCCGTGGCATCATAATACGCGTTTGGCATTCTAAACCGACTGCATGGATGGCGCAAATGAATAAATTATAATATAATTATGTCATTTTCCACGTGCCATTTCGGTCTCAGCTTTTATGTCATATGTTTCTGAACCTGATAACGATTCTTCAATTGAGTGTATATACACCGAATCGAAATATGGCGACCAATTTGAATTCTTCTCACCACTGACTAGCGACTTACTAGCCTCGTGTTCATGTGCAAACATAAAAGCGTTTTCAAAGTCTTTCAGCTGCATATATGCTTGGCTTTTGTATATGCCAGGCTTTGAAGACTCGTTTTTAACAAATGAATGTAAATCGAATGAAATCAAGAATCCAAAAATAAAGTCATTAATAACCTCTTCGTGGTCACGCTTGAAGTGGTTTGACTGTAACGTTATTTTTATCTTACCTCTTAAATTCCTTTTCAGGTTCGAGTCCATTGTTTCCATAATCCACTATTATAATCCTGATCATTTCATCGTGCGTTTCTCTAATCACTCGACCGATATTTCTGATATAATGTTCGACCCAAGGACCTTGGTTTTTGGTGTTTATAATGACGTTAATCAAAACCCGAGGCTTCCAGATCATTCCTTCAGGTATGCAAAGAACGGAGCTGTTTTGGGGTAGAAAAAAATACCCTGATACACGGTGATAAAGATGGGTGTTGTTATTTTGTAGGACCATTTCCAGGAAGAATCGATTTCCGAGTTTTGCATCTACATTGCGTTCTACCCTCACTATGTTCGCCAGAGAAAATTGCCTGAAAAATAGCACGTAAGATATATAATTGGCATGGTGTTGCTATTCTTGCTGTTATATCATCTTATTATATCTAACCAATAGTGGTGGAGTTGTACTAGTGATAGTATGGTAATAGTGCTTCGTGTTAGTGTATTAGATGCTGATAGTGGTGGTAGTGGTGATGGATGATAGGACTGGTTAATTTATTGGTGGTAGTGGTGGATGAGTATTGGTGCTGTGATAGTAGTAGTAGTAGAAATAGTAGTGGTTGTGGTGGTAGCAGCAGCGCTAGTAGTTGTATTGGTAGCAATGGTAGCGGTAGCGGTAGTGGTAGTGGTAGTGGTAGTGGTAGTGGTAGTAGTGGTAGTGGTAGTAGTGGTAGTGGTAGTGGTAGTAGTGGTAGTGGTAGTCGAAGTAGTGGTAGTAGTAGTAGTAGTGGTGGTAGTGGTAGTGGTAGTAGTGGTAGTGGTAGTCGAAGTAGTGGTAGTAGTAGTAGCAGTGGTGGTAGTGGTGGTAGTGGTGGTAGTGGTAGTGGTAGTGGTAGTGGTAGTGGTAGTGGTAGTAGTAGTAGTAGTAGTAGTGGTGGTGGTGGTGGTAGTGGTAGTGGTAGTGCTAGTAGTAGTAGTAGTGGTAGTGGTAGTCGAAGTAGTGGTAGTAGTAGTAGTAGTGGTGGTAGTGGTAGTGGTAGTGGTAGTGGTAGTTGATAGTATAGTCGTAGGTGATTGTGGTATATGATAGTGGTAGTAATGGTATTGGAAGTGGTACAGTGATTTTATTCAACCCGTGAAAAAAAGTACGCATACTAGTTAGTAGTAGAATCTAAACCTATTTTTTTCGAGTTGTCTAGCACTAGGGCTTTCTGGAAAAAATATCAGGGATGACATCCCATAATTTCTGATATACTTTTGATATACTTGTATATATGTATAAATGGTCAAAGTTTATGCAAACCGCAGTATATATATATATATATAAGAAATCTGTGAATCAATTTTCCGTAAAATAGTGCTCAATACATCGATAGAAGTAGAGCAGAATATTTGTTTGAGAAGAAAAAGTCAAGACAACATTTTTCCCGACAAGCCTGTTTCGTGAATTGCTTCACTCTTCAGGGGATTTAAATCCCCTGAAGAGTGAAGCAATTCACGAAACAGGCTTGTCGGGAAAATTGTTGTCTTGACTTTTTCTTCTCAAACAAATATATATATATATATATATATATATATATACACACACACTGCGTTTGCATAAACTTTGACCATTTGTGCATATATACAAGTATATCAATAGCACATCAAAAATTATGGGATAAGATCCCTGATATTTTTTTCGAGTTGTCTATCACTAGGGCTTTCTGGAAAAAATATCTCATAATTTTTGATATACTTTTGATATACTTGTATATATATAAATATATATAAATGGTCAAAGTTTATGCAAACCGCAGTATATATGTATATATATATATATATATATTTTTAATTTAAATAATTTGCCATAAGGCAGATGCTTACATAAAAGGACAATTGTCCCTTACGAGGTGCATCACCATAAACTATAAAGTCAATAGAAATATATAAACTATTACTAACTAAATGGTCATTTTTTTCATGGGTTAAATAATATCACTCTCTAGTAGTAGGGTGCAAAGTCGTGCGTATTTCATGGCTGTACATATAGGCAATAGCGATGGTAACTATAGAGTGAAGTCATTAAACCCGTAAAATAGACCTTACTGACTAACACACTTTAGTAGACCCTAATTCCATTGTTTCTTTTGTGTCTATTTGAATATTACACACGTTGACTAATAATTTTTATTTCACGGGTTAAATGACTTAAAATCTAATAGTAACTCACTTTGGGTAAGTATCTTCCAACGAAGACATAAACTTTTTCACCACATCTATCACCACTGGTTCTTCAATCAAAGTGTTGCCACGATGATCTTCTTTTTCCACATAACCCTTCCAGACTTTCCCGCCAGTGTCATCCGCCGGGAAAACATCAGAGAAATGGGTAAAATAAACCCCTCTATACGGCTTAAAGTCAAGGTTTTTGGTATAGCTAGGTGAATAGGTGCACTGGTTGAATGCTGTGGCTAGTATTTCCTGCTTTAGAAACATTAAGTCATCGAGTTTTTGCATGGTAAATGACGTATTAAAGAAACGACCAAACGTCGTCGTTATATCATTCTGCCATGTTTGTTGATTGGGTCTTTTTAGTGTTTCATCTGAATGAATACTTGGTGACATTTGAACGACCGTTCTTGTTCTAGCATCTAGACTAGTATCATTGATCAACACCGTAGATATATACTCATTCAAAATATTCGAAAACACAGTGGACCCCGGTATCTTCCACTTGATCTGGACTTGTTCGTAGTTGAAATTATTGATAACGTTGAGCACTTCAAAGTAGTACTGCTTTCCACTTTTCAGATGGACAGCTTTTGAACTTGGAATGTGCACTCCTTTAGAGTATGCTAGGCCATGCAGAGTGTTTTTATTGATTCTAGCCATTAGAATAGCATGAGATGGAACCCTACTAGGGCTCAGCCAAAATTCTGACATGAAATTTGAAGCAATTTCAAACTGGTAGAGACCAGAAATTGGCGGGTGTAAAAGGCCCATTACCCTTTGTGCATTCCAAGAACCATGCATTATCGATACAAGATTATCAGGCATTTTGGGACAACCTCGAACATCTGGCCAATGGGGAAAGAGAGGATACTCTTTCAGGCTGTCTAATGTAATTGAACAAATTTTCTTCCAAAGGTGAACGTTCACGTGTCCAATTTTTAACGTTGACGTGATGTTTTCATCATCGAACAATGATAGCTCAGTAAGGTGGGCTGGTAAAGTTGAAAAATTGTGAAATGTTGAATCATTGTCCAGTAATGCAAGTCTGGCATCCTGGAATATTGTGTACTCTCCTCTTAGTTTGGCTTTTAAACTCAAAGAGTATTGAAGATAAAGTAGTACAGACATGAAGACGATAGTGGACACAATTGTTTTAGGTTTTCTGATAACCTTGTTGGTTACGATTCTTAGCATGATTCTGCAGAAGTCAGCCTGAAAATAAATAAAAAAAACAATGGTCGAAAATAAAATGGTTTCTAGTTGCTTAGTTATGCCTTCTAGGTTGAATTTTGGCGTGCATTCAGCAGGAACGCTACGTAAATATGAAGTCTTTGAGTTATGAACGTATACTGGGCGTAATTTTTACATTTCAGAAAATTAACTTTTGAGCCATAAACGATTGAACTTAAGAAATACAAAGAAGTCATAACTGTTGATAATATTTATCAGTTTGAGAGCGGTTGCATTATTAGTCCAGGAGCTATAATAAATTAAAGTTGCTAAATTTTGCAGTAAATCTATGTTGGTTGGCAACATCTTGCCTACCAACATACATTTACTCTCAAATTTCATAACGTTAACTTGGAAACCATCAAGATATCTGTCCTCAAATTCTCAGATATCTTCCAAAGCGATAGGATCTTGCCACTTTTGACATTTGCTTGTTTTTTGCTTGAATTTCCAAGAATTTCATGTTCTTGATCAAAACAAATTACGTCATCGTACTCGCAGCTGTACTTCCAATATGTTAATAACTGCGACGTTTGTAATTCCTAATGACTAAATGCTGGCCATTATGAGAAAACAAATCTAAATTCCCCTCTAGTTAAACCATGATTAAAATAATGATGCTCTTTGAATACTGTTTGTGTGAACCAGTTCAATTTTGTTGATTTAATGAAGCCTTAATAGAAGTCACAGTCAATAACATATTTAAAGTACAAACCTTCATTACTCAAATCAAGCAGAAAACACTTACCTCGACATTGATAAATAGACTAGGTTGTCAGTAGGCTAAGCATCTGATACGGCTGTGTATTTTTACGGGTCACGGAGTATTTTGGCGAGCTTTAGGTGAGGGACAAAATACAAGTAACGAGTAAAAATGCAAAGCTGTACTTATCAGATGCTTAGGCTACTGATAAGTTGTTTATTATTTAATTCTGCAAAGAAATGCTCAAACTCCCCCTAAACCTTATCGTACCCAGCGCGAGCAGATGAGAAGTGCTTATACGGTCTCATATTAGGCATGGTCTTTTTCCATACCATGCACAGTCACGTCCTTTGCAGAATTAAATTATAATTGCTGGTAACATCAAAAACACATCCAACAATTGTACTCTAGGTTATTTTGTACAGTAAAAAAGGTTTTGAAAACTAGTTTAAAGAAAGGTTTGAAGCCTTCTTTTTGGGAAAAATTAAGCTCAGTTGAGTAATAAATAACTTATTAGACATGTCAGGGTGCACTGACAGGTGGAATACGAGTTGGTTATAGTTTTTGTCGTCCTTTGTATTGACTCGAAAAAATATTCACTCGTTATCCACCCTAAAATATCTAATAAATAGATCTGAATTTTTCTTTTAGTAGACGTATGAGAAAAAAGTTAGCGTCGGAATATCTTGACAATTGGTACAAACCTTAATGAACCCGCCAAAAATCGAACTGTATCTTGGTTTTTTGATTCAGTTGTCAACAGGGTTTCCTAGTCAAATATCAACTGTACCGAACACTTTTCGGACTTCAACTATAGGAAAATAACTACTAACCTACGTAAAATAGAAAGCCCTGAATTAATTTCATATGTTGAAACGCATTATGCAGAAATCCCGCTGAAACAATAATAAGTTTGTGTGTATGTATGTAAGCTTTGTGTTACAATCCTTCTTCAAACACAGACACTCAATAACCAAACGCTTTCGTCAATTAAATAAATTGGTCGGTACCTTCATATTCCCTGATTGGCGGCAGTGTTTTGCCCTATTTCTCTGTTGTGACTGTTGTCTCGATCAACGCGTAGCAGTGAAAAGAATGGCAAATACACCGAAACGAAATAGTGGCGAAGAATTCGAATAACTATTGCTATGGACGGACTATACTCGTGTTCAAGTGAAAACATGTAACGACTCTACGCCATTATGATATCAATTACTTTTAATTAATGAACATAATTACATGATAGATTCTGATTGGATACTACATTTCTCCTTAACTATATTTTTTTCGCAAGTGTATATTTGTTTGATTATATTTACAGTCATTATCTAAGGTACAAAGTTTCAACTTAACAATGTCCGTTGGTTTCTCCTGTGTTGTACTTAACTTGTATACATAATAGTCCTCAAACCTCTTTGTTTGCCATCTGGTTCTTTGTGGTCTCTGTTCCTGGTCAGCTGCTGTCTTTTTTCTTTGTAAGCTGTGTTCTTGGTTGGTTGGTCTTGCTTTCCGCGTTCTTTGATTGCCTTTACTTTATCCGGTGATGGTTTCAACCCGTCCTTCGTGAACACACGTCCAAAGAACTCGATTCCCTCTTTCTCGAATTCACATTTGTTTTTGTTGAATGTGATTCCGTGATCTTGTGCTCTCTTCAGGTCAGTTCTTAGTACTTGTAGGTGTTCCTCTTTATCTTTTCCACCGAGTAGGATGTCATCCCTCTGATTAAGGCAGTGCGGTATGTCTCCGAAGATTTTAAACATTGGTTCATCAAATACATCTTGCGATGATTTGGCTCCGAAAATAAGCCGTCGTGGTCGGTAGTTTCCCCACGGTGTCCTGAATGTAGCTACTTTGCGTGTCTCTGTATCAAGTGTTAGTTGATGGTATCCTTGCTTTAGGTCAAGCTTTGAGAATACCGTACAATCGTGAAGGTGGTATATGAAGTCGTCTATCCTTGGTGCTTGGACACATCTGCTTCTTTTCATTGATTCGTTCGGGATTCTCATGTCGATGCTTGCTCTTATCATGTGTGGTTCAAGTTCATCCTTGTCTGTTTCTGCAAATTTCGGTTTGGGTTGTATCACTATTGACCACGTTATTGCTTCATTGGCTGGTACCTTCTCGGAGATTTCTTTCTCTACTCCCTCATCTAGCCATTATTGAGTGGTGTCTGAAGATGATACGATACATTTCGTGGTTTCTGTGCTACTGGCTTTGCTCAGTTCCGCGTCCATTTCTAGCTTTACTTCCATGTTATTTCCGGTTCCTTTTTCTTTGAAGCATCCTATACCCTCGAATACGTTGCTGTGCTCTGCTAGTAACTCTTCTAGTTGGTTTGGTGATTTGATTGTTTTTATCCTGAAGTCGTTGGGTTCTCTTAGTTTACCCTCTGGTTCAATCTTTAGCATTCCGAGCTCTATTAGTGCGTCTTTGCAGATGAGTGGTGGTGAGTCCATCTTTCCGGCTATAACTAGGAACTTTGTCTTTACTCCTCTAGTCTTGTTTCTGAGTGTTGTCATAAATTCCCCTTTTACTTCTATAGTTTACTTCGTACTCGCTCTTTGCTGGGATTTAGCTCATTTATTATGGTTGATTTGTGTTTCAGTGCTCTGAACTGGTACTCGCGTCCTCACTGCTTGATTCGGTTGTCTTCTTTACGCGTCTTTGTTCTTGGTGTTGGCCACGCCTTGGTGTTGCTCTGTTGCTGCCTGTCGTCTCCAGTTTTCCTCTGCTGTTACAGCATCTTGCGAAATGGTTGTACTTGCCACATTTGAGACATTGTTTTCCATAGGCCGGACAGCTTTGGCCTTGTTTGTGTGTTCCTGCGTTACCACAATAATGACAGGGTTTATCTGCTTGCTTGTTTTCGTTCTGGGTTTGCTGTTTTTCCTTCTGAGTGAAGTTTTGTTTCTTTTGTCTTCTGTTGTCAGGTCGTCGATTGAAGGATGGTCGGTTGCTATGGACACGAGCCACTTTAAACTCCGATTTCATCTCACTTACTAGCTGCTTAATGTCCTCGCGTTCACTTGCTTCCTTTATGAATCGATCAAGATTCCATTTTTTTCGAATGCATTCCTTGACAAGGTCTTCGTTTTTTATCGTTTGGATCAAATGCTCGAGTTGTTCTGTCATCGAGTTGGTCGGCTTTCTCTCGTAGTCTGGCGGCGTAAGAAGCTTTGATAAAAAAATATTTTCATCTGAAAGTAACTTCCTGTGAATAAATTTGTTGTTCTAGTGATCCTATGGTTTAAAACAAACAGTCTACACACACTCTACCTATGGCAAAAAATGCCAGGTTAAGACCCCATCATCCCTCCACTCCCCACGACCCCGCACTCGTCCTAGCGCCGTCTTTTTTTACTGAGATAACTGTGGTTTACCAGTAAGTTGTAAAACACGTCTGTTTTTTCTGATTCCTGCTGGTTCCCGTCCGACAAAATAAACAAGTTCCGCAATAATTCATTACGTCAACATTGCGCCCTCGACACCATGACAAGCAACTGTCCAATCAGGGCAAAGGTGCTGCTCACGTGTTATCTTGATTTGGAAGCTCAACCAACTAAATACTCCATGCATGTTGAAACCATTTCCTCAAGGTCCTCCAGGTCCTCCAGGTCCTCCAGGTCCTCCAGGTCCTCCAGGTCCTCCAGGTATCCCAGCTTACCCTGGAACCAGGGTCTAGTTCAAATTAGTCGCCATATTTCGGTGTGTCGACTTTTGGCCGAGCGTAAATCATATAATGACCAGTAGCATCTGAACATTAAGTTCAGTGCATCTCTATAAATATTAATAATAGTTACACTTTTGTCCTCTGTTCGCTTAAAAATCGGTCGATTCCTGTAAAAAATTTCAGATTCTTGGTATATAGATTGTGGGCCGCATAGTTTAGTCTGCCGAGTTTGTAGAAAACCAATGATCGGTTCCATGTACTTATTGACTGAGTGGGAGGGCCGTAGGGGAAAATATTTGGCTCGAGGTGATGCCGTGCCGGACCGAGCGCAGCGAGGCTCTTACAAATGACCGAGAGCCAAATATTTTCCCGTACGGCCCGACCTAACTCAGTCAATGAGCATTTTATCATATGAACCTCACGAAAAGAAAAATAAGAAAAGAAAAGAAAGAAAATACGGTCGCAGGTTTCGAGCAGGGCCATACGGATTCGTACGGCTCTGCTCGCACAAAGCTGTACTGCCCTGCTCACGGCATTTTCCCTAAGGATTTTTTTAAGAGCGCGCGCCCGGGCAGATACAGGTCACGTGATAAAGTGCATTGTTTTATGCTCATGTTTTCGGTATGTTTTGCCGCGCAACTCCTCGCAATCGATAGATTGTCGCCCGAAAATCTTACCCCATGTTGAACCATGATGAACTGACTGGTTTACGTTCAAACCGTGTACAAACAAGGATGCAAAGTCCCTGTAGCCTTTAAATTCAATAGTCTGTAGTCAGTCAGATAAGACGTTTGCTATATTCGGGAAATTAAATAAACAACATGAGAAATTTTACCTTTTAAGGTGGCTCCATGGGTTTTTCTTGGCGCGTTTTTATGTTGTTAACATATTACAGTAAACGTTGTACGTACCCTGCGAGCAGAGTCCCCTTTTAACTCCCGTAGAGGAGTTAAAAGGAGACTCTGCTCGCAGGGTATAAACGTTGAAAAACTTTGAAAAAAATTCATAGAGTAGTTTTGAATTTACGAACATGTTAATTATCATAACAATATAGTCCAATAACGATAACGATAACGATAACGATAACGATAACGATAACGATAACGATAACGATAATGATAATGATGAGGATGATGATGATGATGATAATGATAATTTATTAACTTATATTGCGCAAAAATCAACATTGCTATTTTCTAATGCGCATTACAATCTAATAAGAAAAGATAACAATACCAAAAAAATAAAAAATTATATGAATAAAAACGTTAAAATTATTAAATACCCTCCTTCCCCAACCCAGCCAAACATATATATATATATATATAAATCAATAAATAAAATAAAAATATTTAAACAAATAAAGAATAATCTAATTAAAATATGCCATCTTATAAAAATACGACTTTAAAAATACGGCTCACATCGAACTTTAGTTGACCCAAAATATTGGAATATCAAATGCTACGATTTCTTCCTAATTTTTTCCCATTACTCCAAAGGAATTTACCAGCAGCTTCAGATGAAATAAGGAAATCGAAAGATTCAAGTGAACTACTTTTCTACGACGTTAACAAATTTGATAAAGTTACTTTTAGGAAGAAAACTAGTTGGAAAAGACGATGTTTCGCTGTCATCTCGACAACATCATCAGGTCTAATGAAAACTGTAAACTCTACTATATGTGAAATATCTAAAGGAGGTGTGAAAGTTCAATGAATAACAATGAAATAGATTAAATCAAGCGGAAAAATGACAATAAAAGCGCAAAACAAACAAAAAAATGAATTTAACAAACAATCAGACTCTATTAGAGCGAAAGTTTTCATTTAAGTTTTCATTTAATGTTTTTTTTTTCGTTTGCTTTGCGAACCTTGAGCAAAGTACTCATCCTCCAAGATCTTAAGCGCGATTTAGAAACAGGTTAAAAAATGGAAAAAATGAGTGGTAGAGCAAACGCACCAATACTTAATAGCAGTTTTATACTAATTCCGATTTCTGTAAAAACATGCTTCTTCAGTATCAGTATCAGTGTCATTCCGCTATTTCCAACTATAAGTTGATCAGCAGGGACTATATAGTCTACACAGAGCCAAAGTTCTGATGTAGTAGTCCTTTTAGAACTTTTCTGTCTTGTGTAGATTTCTTAGCTTGGTGTTTATCAACATTAAGAAGTTGACTAATTTTGATCCATGGATCTCTAACATATTTAGCAGATGGAATTGCAAACAGCAACTGTTTCGTTAAATTTGAATTTGGTCTTCTACAAACATGTGCAATGTACTTCAAGTAGCGTATGTATATAAAATCACGAAGTGCCAGGGTTCCCACTATTCTCTCCAGGTCTAAGTTCCTATATTTAAAGGCAAACGTTTCTTCTCCGTCACTATTCATTTTCCTTTCCCAGCCATTCCGTACCATTCTTCTTAGTAGACCAAACCAACAGGATTCAAGCTTTTTCAGTTCATCTTCATTTGGTAGTTCAGCCTCAGTACAGTAAGTAAGTCTGGATCTGATACAGGATTCCAAGAGTTTTCTGCGTGTATTCATAGATACTTTATGATCTGTAAGGACGTTCTTGAGCTCGTGGAATTTTCCTGTTGCACTTAATATTCTGTTATCGACAAAACTTTCCTTCTGATCACTATAAAACATATGACCAAGATACTTGAACTCTTTTACATTTTCAATATAATGTCCTGATATATTTAATAAGCTCTTCTTTTCCATAAGCTGCGCATCATGAAATACCTGTGTTTTGGTTTTCTTAAAACTTAACTCAAGCCCATATCTTAAGCATGTTCCATGGATAATTTCCAGTATCTCCTGTAGATCAGTAAGATCCTTTGACAGCACAACAACATCATCAGCATATAAAAGCCATTTAATTATCTCCACACCATTCATTCGTCCAGTACTCCGTTGATGACATGCATTAGCGATTGTATATGTACATGGTATTCCCCATCCATTTGGAAAGCGTTGGTCAATTTCACGGGCAGCGACCTTGAGTACCCAGTCAAAGAACCAATTGAATACTGGAGGACTTTCCACACCACCTTGTCTGGTCCCTGCTTCAATAGGAAAATCAGTTTTATCTCCACATATTTTCCCGATTGTTCCATCATATAATAACCATAGAATATCAATTAACTTCTCACATCCAGTTCTAACTTTCAGAACTTCATACATAATATGTCTGGGTACCTTGTCAAATGCAGCTGTTAGATCAATATACAGTGCAATTATACCACCTTCAGTGTTCTTTATTATCTGTCGTAGTAGAAAAACTCCATCAGTCGTTGATCTATCCCTTCTGAAGCCAAACTGAGCCTTTGAAATATTTTCCTCATAGCATTCTTTCAGTCGTGTGATAATTATCTTTGACAAAATCTTAGAGATGTTAGAGCCCACTGACAGTGCATGGTAATTACTTGCTTGATGTTTACCTCCTTTCTTATGGAGACAGGTGATGGAAAGCTTTAGCCAATCAGCAGGAATCGTCATTGTTAACCAGATACTATTTAATAACATCCAGAGAGCTGTAATTAGATGATTTGAGTGGATTCCATACTTCAACCCTTCAGGTGGTATATTGTCGGTGCCAAAGCTCTTCCCATTATTAAAACTCTTAAGAGCAGATATAATTTCTTCTTTTTCAGGTGGATTGGAATTAATTTCTATTTTCCGGTCATTAAATAAATCTGGATATTTCTCAGAATTTGCAAGCTCTGCAGGCATTTCAATGTCAGCTCTCTTCTTGAAGTGATCTTCAAAATAACTTTTAAGGTCAGAGGGTTTAATTTCAACCCTATTCTGTAACTTTGGGATCATACTGTAATTCTTTGAGAGAGCAAACTCACGTTCAACTTTTCTTGCGTTACTAGCATCATTCAGTTCATTTGCCTTTTTCTCATAATATTCATTTTTGAGCTTTAATTTTAACTTCTTAATCTTATCACGTTGCTCTTTAGAGTTGTCAGAATTCTTGATTAGATCTAATAGTTCACTTGATTCCCATGGTTTTTTTAACTCTTTCTCCTTTTGCGCTACCGGGATTTCACTGTCTAACGCTTCATGAATGGCATAGACAATGTTTTTGTTGATTTCTTCAGGTGCTGTGCAATCAAAATTGCAATCGCTTAAAATACTGTCAATTCTTTTGCAGTATTGTTTTTTACATTCAGCATCATCTCTAAGATGAGTAACATCCCACTTTCTCTTTTGGACCTTTTTTGTTGCCTTCTTTTTGAGTTGTTGTTTTAAGGAGTTTCTGTTACATGGTATGCTTATATCAGATATCAGAATCTTGTGATCAGTACCAATTGTTTGCTTCCAGCTGTTTGTTGGTTTATTGTAGACTCTACAATGTTTCATTAGCTTAAGAAGTTGGGTTCCTGCCAGTATGTAATCAAGTCTTCGATTGATACCATTAGGAAGAGTGTGCGTGTCTCGGTGAATTCGCTTTGTCAAAAAGTTGGAGTTTGCAATACGTAATTTGTATTCTTGACAGAATTCTAACAATAATCTTCCATTTTCATTGGTCTTTCTGGTGCTTGAAGGAGGATTGTTGGGTCCCAGTATTGTTGCAAATCCCTCACGACTATCCTCAGAAATTATTGCATTGAAATCACCAACCAACAAGGGCTTATACTTCTTCAGTTTCTCGACCACCATGGCTTTACGGAGTTCTTTATAAAAGCGTTGTTTTGATTCAAGATTTTCAACTTCGGTTGGAGCATAGACATTGGTAATGCGTATACATAAGCCATAGCATTTAACATAGATTGTTAAGATTCTACCAGGTAGATGCTCAACTGTTTTGATGACTTGCACATTTGGACCAACAATAAAGCCAACCCCTGCTCTATTCTTTTTTTCATATCCGTAGTTAATCCATTTCCATTGATCTTTATTCTCGCCAAATTCAATGTACTCGGAGCCAGTTCTCCAGCTTTCCTGTACACCCAAAATCTGAATATTGAACTGTTTGCACAGTTCGATGGCCAAACCAAGATTTACATCCTTTTTTAGTGACTGAGAATTTAACGAAGCAATTCGTATGTTTTCGGTCTTAATTGGATCTTTGTTAGCGTTCACTGTAGTTGTAGAATGTTGTTCTTCTCGACTAAAATTTCCACACGTAGAACAGTCAAGTTCCATCGTAGTAAATGAAGATTCTTGCAGTGTAGAGCGTTTACCAGACGCAACAGACACTGAGTTCGTCATGTTGGGTTTACCCGCAACAGACTCGTTTAGAGAAATAGAAATTAAATTATTTTCATTTGCCTTCCTGTCCCGAGAGTTGTATGCAAATTCATAAGATGGTCGATGATGCATAACGGTTTCGATTCTGTTCT
The DNA here is from genome assembly GCF_029948245.1 of Actinia tenebrosa. Lineage (NCBI taxonomy): Eukaryota > Metazoa > Cnidaria > Anthozoa > Actiniaria > Actiniidae > Actinia > Actinia tenebrosa. The sequence goes on from NW_028292576.1 coordinate 6,010,021, forward strand.
TGCGAATAGAATCTCTCTCCTTGACCCTTTTGCCAGCTCTTTTACCTCTATTTCCATGGTTAAAGTTGAAGATGATATTAGAGTCGCTGTACTGTGGTTGAAAGTTACCATTCCAGAGACCAGGTCGAGCAAAATTGAAGCTTGTAAGGTCTGGCATTCAACAATGACGGCAATTCCAGGACGATTAGGCTTCAAATATGAGTTCTCGTAGATATAAAATGTCGAAAAAAATGTCCTAAGACTAATAAAAGTTCTTAAAATATCTACAAATTGGAAAAATGTGAAAAAAATTCTAAATCTATACTAAAAACTCAAAAATCTTGTAGAGCTATTGAAAAAAGCATGCGACCGTGAAGGCGCTTACATACAGAATCCTTCGAAATTTTCATCTTTCCTTAAAACCTCCAACGATCCCCCCCCCCCCCCCCCCCCAATGAATTGTTAGCGTCCGCGTATTTGCGATTTGAAATTGGAAGGTAGCGAGCCACGAAAACCCCATGGATCCACCTTGAATTGGAAATTGTCTTCATCGGGTCTTCATGATCATTTAGAGTTTCAATACTGAAGAGTTCAGTATTCACTCACTTTAGTTATAGCGGTATTATCAAGCAACAGGATATCAATTTGATCGTGAGTTTTTGTGGGCTAATGGAGTCCAACTTAGATGAGATATCTATCTTTCGTACCTTCAATTGAAGCGTATCCTCCTCTGAATTGAACCCGTGTTTTGCGATACGTTGGCTTTTACTCTTTTACTGCGGTTACCAAGTTTTGCTCTTTCGACCACTGGAGTGCATTTTGTTACTGAATTAAGATCTAATATTTAAAAAAAAATGTAAACAGCACTTTCGCATTATTGAAGTAATTATTGAATCAGCGACTCATAATACGCAAATCAGGTACTAACTTTAATCTAGTGAAGACACAAAGCTAATGACACACGAGTCGTAATATAAAAAAAATTCGTCTTATGCACTTAATTGAAGAATCGTTGTCGGGTTCAGAAACATAGAACATAGAAGCTGAGACCGAAATGGCACATGGGAAGTACGTTGATTAGATGCATGGTGTGACCGGCGAACCGTGGCATCATCCACTGTTTTTAATACGCGTTTGGCATTCTAAACCGACTGCAAGGATGGCGCTAATGAATAAATTATGATATAATTATGTCATTTCCCATGTGCCAGCTTTCATGTTATATGTTTCTGAACCCGACAACGATTCTTCAATTGAGTGTATAAGTGTGAACACGAACATGTCTTTATTAAGGTAAATATGTATTACAACTGTGTAAATGCTTTATAAATGTAAACGTTTTTTATAAGTGTAAGCATGTATTAAATATTCGGGCATGTCATATAAAGCTTAAGAGTGACTGTCTGTAACGATCAAGCAAAATTCAAAATCCGTGGCAAACTTCGAAAAATCGATTTCGCTCATACTTTCAAGTTAGTTAGGGTAATGTATCCTAAGAATCGCTGTATAGTTGGTTTGATCAAATAACGCTTTATTATGGAGAAAAATGGAATTTTTCAAACACTCCCGAAAACGCCGTTCGCGACAGTAAATTTTGACTCAACTTTCGCGGCTGCTGGACAAAAAATAAGCAACACTGGGAATTAAAACAACCCATATTCTTGAAGAACAATCTATTGAGTACGATATGCGTGACTTTGGGATCAATTGTACAATTTTAAGATAACAAAATAATTTTATTCGCTAGACGTGTGTTTAGAGTATCAAAAAATAGGTCTTACAAAAATATTCATTCTGAATGTGCTTAACCTCTCAGTCGCGTGAAACTTCGCTGATTGATTATTCAGATGTTGGTCTTTCTAGTGATGTAAAGAAATCTTTGGGCAAATGATTGTGTGTCACGCAGTATGTCTTCAAACTTTGGTCAAATTACTCATTTCTGACCTCTGGCCGCTTTCTATAACAGACAAGATACTAGTGTTTATAAGTAAAATATAAACTCAAAAACAAGCCTAAAACACTTTTATAGCCTTAGATAATGTAGCTGTTTAAGAATTCTTACCTGGCAAACTCTGAAACCTGGATTTTTATGAATGTTTTTAGACACAACATCGATCTGGTTTCTTTCATTACCGACTCGAACTTGTCAACGGCCGAGTGCCACAGGGAGCCCAACCTTTCTTGTTGTGGTGCAAAACACAGGAAACCCAGATTGATTAAAAAATCGTTTTAATTTGTTTTAATGATGATGCAAACACACACAATAAAAAATTTCACAACTATTCCAGTAAAACTTACTGAATTACATGATAATCTATAATATGAATGACTAATAAAGTGGGGGGAAACCTGCAGTAGAACCTTACTAATCAGTGGTAACAGTTCTAAATTGATTTTAAAGAAGTTGAACCGTATACACTACATGCAATTTTTCTGCTCGGCATGTCATCATAAATGATCACCGGCCTCTAAGGTTCATAATTAGTACCGAACAAATGTATGTGACAGAGGCACCCACGAACGATTCGTCAAAAGAGGAATATCAAAACCTAACCCTCGTGCACGTGTTCACAAAAGCAACCAGGATAGCTTGTTTGTGATAGCAGTTATAGTTGACGTCATTCTCCAGTTGAGACGTGCAATGCCAGACCTGAAATCCGTCAGCTTTAGACAAGATAACGCTGCCTGTTATCACAGCTCTGTAATCATACTTGGAGTTCAAAACCTCGCCAGGAAGCACAAAGTGAACGTCGCATGGATTTTTCAGGTCCTCAAGGAGGCAAAAGTCCTTGCGATCGCAAAGCTGCTGTACTGAAGAATCACATGCACACTTATCTAAACTCTGGAAATGACATCACGAGCGCAGTACAGATGAAAACCGCTATGGAATCACATGGTGGCGTACGTGGTCTAAGTGTAGCACTGTGTGGTTTATAGATTCCCGGGACATATCCCACAGAGAAATGGGAAGGCGTAAGCCTTGACAATGATGTTATCTTCAAAAAGCGTAACATTGTGGTTTGGAGAGCATACGGCATTGGAAAAGGAAAAAAGATACCCAACACGAAATTTGAAACAACGAAGACATCGTCAGCTCTAGCCTTACCCACCCTTAGGAAGATGGAGTATTCTGATGACCAGGTTCCAGATTTCTGCGATGTCATACCTAGACAAAGTAGGACATATAAACCAAAGACCACTACAGATTCCCGCAAGGAAAACAGCGATACCGATGATGACACGCTGTTCACCTGTTCCGAAGAAGGATGCGTAAAAACGTTCCAAAGATTTTCATGTTCTGCATCTACTCCAATAAAATCGTGGGTGCCTCTGTCACATACATTTGTTCGGTACTAATTATGAACCTTAGAGGCCGGTGATCATTTATGATGACATGCCGAGCAGAAAAATTGCATGTAGTGTATACGGTTCAACTTCTTTAGAATCAATTTAGAACTGTTACCACTGATTAGTAAGGTTCTACTGCAGGTTTCCCCCCACTTTATTAGTCATTCATATTATAGATTATCATGTAATTCAGTAAGTTTTACTGGAATAGTTGTGAAATTTTTTATTGTGTGTGTTTGCATCATCATTAAAACAAATTAAAACGATTTTTTAATCAATCTGGGTTTCCTGTGTTTTGCACCACAACAAGAAAGGTTGGGCTCCCTGTGGCACTCGGCCGTTGACAAGTTCGAGTCGGTAATGAAAGAAACCAGATCGATGTTGTGTCTAAAAACATTCATAAAAATCCAGGTTTCAGAGTTTGCCAGGTAAGAATTCTTAAACAGCTACATTATCTAAGGCTATAAAAGTGTTTTAGGCTTGTTTTTGAGTTTATATTTTACTTATAAACACTAGTATCTTGTCTGTTATAGAAAGCGGCCAGAGGTCAGAAATGAGTAATTTGACCAAAGTTTGAAGACATACTGCGTGACACACAATCATTTGCCCAAAGATTTCTTTACATCACTAGAAAGACCAACATCTGAATAATCAATCAGCGAAGTTTCACGCGACTGAGAGGTTAAGCACATTCAGAATGAATATTTTTGTAAGACCTATTTTTTGATACTCTAAACACACGTCTAGCGAATAAAATTATTTTGTTATCTTAAAATTGTACAATTGATCCCAAAGTCACGCATATCGTACTCAATAGATTGTTCTTCAAGAATATGGGTTGTTTTAATTCCCAGTGTTGCTTATTTTTTGTCCAGCAGCCGCGAAAGTTGAGTCAAAATTTACTGTCGCGAACGGCGTTTTCGGGAGTGTTTGAAAAATTCCATTTTTCTCCATAATAAAGCGTTATTTGATCAAACCAACTATACAGCGATTCTTAGGATACATTACCCTAACTAACTTGAAAGTATGAGCGAAATCGATTTTTCGAAGTTTGCCACGTTTTGCTCGATGGTTACAGACAGTCACTCTTAAGCTTTAGTAAAAATACACAGGTGATTATTGAAAATCTCGCGCGCTGATTGGTCGAGAAACTCACACTATCACACGATAATCACCTCGAGCGAAAATCCAAAATGGCGGCCAGCCGCTTTGTTGCTGTTATTGGGAAATAAATGTCAATTGCTGTTAAACTCAAAATGAACTTGCTGATAATCAATATTATCATTTAATTCTGCAAAGAACGTGCGTGATATGGAAAAAGACCATGCCTGATATGAGAACGTATCAGCACTTCTCATCTGCTCGCGCTGGGTACGATAGAGATTAAATACTCCGTGACCCGTAAAAATACACAGCCGTATCAGATGCTTAGCCGATCGACTGATAACCTCTATTTTTACATTCAATTGAAAAACATTTCATTTTGGGACAGTGTTTTGATTGGTTCCCCCAGGCGCACAGTGTTATGGGCATGTGAAACTAGTGAATAGACCTTTTTAGCTTCGTCGTCTGTTATACATAATTCAGATCATGTGACGCCACTTTTGGGAATTTATTCTTTCATGGTGTAAACTTCTTATTCATAAAACCGGAGTAAGTGGGCGTAGTTGAAGCCTATTTCTGCACTTAAATTGTAAAAAGTCAGATTTAAATAGGCCGGCTCTGTTGTAAAAGGTGAGAGCAAGTTTCGTACTCTCAAGTTATCCCCTGAGCTACTTCAAAAGGGAAGTACGGGTGAAGTGCGCTCCTAATGCGTCGCCTCTCACCAATGCGGCCCGGCTACGAGTCCTGCCGGTTTCGGTGTCGTATGTGAGTAGAGTTGTTTGTTGGTTCTCTCCTGTGCTTCGAGGGTTTTTGATCCGGGTTCTCCGATTTTTCCTCCCTCCACAAAAATCAACTACTAAATTTTAATTCGACCTTTGGGCTTTCACCAAGTTGAAGCCTAGCCTTGCTGTGATTGTCCAATTCGCATTTTTAAAACAAGCAAAACTCGAACTCAAAAGCACTGCACAGACCCGTGGTGTTTGTGAGGCGAACAACGCAAATATACAACTTCAAGAAACAAGTGAAGCGTGCAAACGTTAGCAGGAACCAAGGGAAAAGCACTGCAAAAACCTGTTCTTTCTGAACCAATAATACAAAAAACTTCGCCTACTCACGTCAAGTAACTGACGTTTCACTTAAATGTAAGCTTGAAGTAACTTTTTTCCTCTCTAGCCTAAACTAAAATGGCTTCGGAAATTGGATGCCATTCGGCGTGACAAGAAAAATCATGAAAATTAGCTCAACATTAATCTAAATACTCAAAGTGATACTTACTGATGATCACTCTTCCTTTTATAGAACATTTTTTATGACGATTACGAACCAATATGGCATGGACTTTGACAGCAGTATTTCCTCCTCATTTCAAAACAGCCAGATAACGGGCGCCATGACACTTTTGAATGGTAATACCGCTGATCGTTTTCCTATTCTCCAATTCACCATTTCCGGTCATAGTATTTCCCCATTCACCATTCCCCAATCTCTATTTTAGAAACATCCCCGGAAAATCGTTAACTTTGGCCGAAAGAAAGCCAATTGGTAGTTTTGACTTACCTGTCCCGAACAACCTGAGAATAATAAGGACAATGGTTTACGGAAAACGCCGGCACGGGTTCTTTTGGTTTCTCATACATGCGTAGATGCATGTGAAAGCACAGGAAGACCAATCTCGGTTTTTGTCTGTATGTATATTTGTACGAAAAAAGCCTTATTTCAAGGTTTTTCTTGCCTCATATCCCCCTCATATCCCCCCCCCCCCCCCCCCCCCCCAGCAAGAAAAACCTTGACAACAAGGTTTTTTTCATACAAACGACAACTAAAATAGGCACAAGAAGTTCCATACGAATCTATTAAGGTAGCTCCATATCGTTTTTGTGCACGAGGTTGTGTATTATCGTTCGCACGCGTAATCATATGCTTTTTTTGATCTTTTTAAAATCTTTTTTCTGAAATAACTCAAAAACTAAACAGTAAAATGTTTTCAAAAATCTATATTCTTATTATCATATAATGGTTAAACAATTCTCAAAATACTTAGAAATTCGGTATGAGGAAATTTTTTTATTCGCCTACATTTCAAAATTTCGCATTATTTGAAATTCTGTAGTACCGAATACCTTAGCATTGTGTCAAATGAAAGCTGAGGTAACGTATATTTCATTTTAAGAAGTATTTCAAAAATCACAGTGGAAAACCGTTGAGTTTTTTATCTTTTTAATGAAAAAATTGGCCTTCATTATAACTGACGAAGTGTTACCATGGCAACCTTATATGTGACGAGCTCCGTGAAAATTGAATCCTAAACTCATGAACCTTAATATGGTTGGTATGGCCTGTTGGGTATCACTGCGTGATATGCCATATGCCTTTTGATTGGAACTCAGTAACGAAAACTATAGGGAGCGACCTAGCACAGATAACCCAAGCTTGGTTTCTGTGGTGTTATGTTATAAGGAAATGCATAGGGATCCTTAAAAAATTTCAATAAAATCATTGAAACCCATAGTAATTACTATTCTCACGAGGGAATACTAATTTAAATAAGAAAAAAATTTCCCGAATCATCTTGGTGGGAGTCAAATGACGCCATGAGGTAAGCGTCCTATTTTTTTAACTACACTGAGTTTTTTCTTTCATTTATGACAGGTGGGTTGAAGGAATAATTTGCATATCGTGATGAAATATTTCCTCTAGCCATCTATCACCGGGTCTACCAATAAAACCAGACTTCAGCCAACCGTTAGGATTTCTAGCTTAATCTGAACAGACGCGGACTGGCCAGACGAAATATAATAATAATAATAATAATAATAATAATAATAATAATAATAATAATAATAATAGATGTAATTCAAGAAACGATTGATATATAGAGTTAGTAGGAAGTTCCTTCCAATACATACCTAGACGAAAATATCGGCAAACAGACGTAATCGCGGTAGAACTTTCTGAATATACGTACTAAAATACCAAGCAACGAAGTCTATGGTGTCACAGCATTCAAACATATTTCATAGATCGTTTCCAAATACGATCCATATATTCCACTAGAATACGGTTCTCCACTATTTGAAAATCAATTTTTTCCGAAGGAATGCAAGTATATTGCACTTTACTGATGAGATTTTGGCGATAAACTATGCTCAGCATTCCGATTTCAAGGTGCGACCTTTTGCTTACTGACATTAGACCATTCTTGTTCCCAGATTCTAGTATAGCTCCTCGGTTGTCTTTCCTCGCCGTCAGAGGCTCTGGGAAACCTTATACAAATTCTCGCAATTTGATTGGCTTTTAAGAAGAACGATAGATCTACTTTTTGATTGGACAATCAAAGACAAATAGATGTTTTTGTTCGCCATTTGTAGATTTCACAAAGCCAAAGGCTTGACTTGGCTCCGGTCATGGAAAAAGTTCGAGCATGCGCCGTGAGGACGTGGTTGCAATATTCCCTGCTTCCGGTTTTAGGGTTTTCCAGAGCCTCGGACGAGGAGAAACAACAACTGAGCAGGATCCGGGAACGAGAATGGATAGACACGAGGAAGGGCCTGGCACTAGTATATCATCTTAATTTCCAATAGGACGTTTGTATGATGGCGTCATTTGACTCCCACTACCAAGATGCTTCGCGAATTTTCGTTCTTATTTAAGTTTGTATTTCATCATGAGAATAGTAAGACAATTGGTGCTAATTAACTGAACAAGAGAAAGTGTGCAAGGGAGTCTGGTAGTAGAGGTCAATGACGCCATCAGGCAAACGCCCTATTTCATTCCATGAATTTGACTCTTTCGGGTTTTAACACAGGAAGCCCAAGCAATGTTCTTGTACTGTATTAAAAAGAAATGTATGTGGAATTATATATCGAAGCAAGAGAAAATGAACTAAGAGAAAAAATCCCCGCACCCTATCCTGAGCACTCTTTGATGCTATTTTTAGAATCGTAGTTGCTATTTTTAGAATCATTTACTTGATCATTTGCTCTTCTTCACCACTACCGTAATGCGCGCGCCCATCCCCGTTTTGCTCCTGTTTCCTTTCTTTCTTTTTTCTTCAAAAAAAAAAAAAGAAAAAGAAAAAAAAAAAAAAAAAAACGTGAACAAACAGCGTACAGCGCTCACAGTGTGCGGTGCAGAAAACCAAACGATTGCAAATGTGTTTCTAAAAAAAGCTTCAAACGGTGCCTAATGATTACAAACATCAGAATACAAGAGACTCTTTCTCTTAGTCAATTTTCTCTTGATCTTAGATCATCTATAGCATTTTTTGTAGTAAGCTTGTCGTCGGATTGGCTCCAAATCGCGTACAGAGACAAAGAACGGAAGCAACAACACATAGACGACATACATTCCAATGAAGAAATAGAAAACGCGCGCGCGTCCTGTGTGCAGTTATAAAGCACGCGGGGGTTGGCAGAACATGAGAGAGGTGTTAGGAGAAGCACGATGCGTAGTTGTTGTTCTTTTTGTACGTTATTACTATACTTACTATAATACTATAATTACTATATTTTGAAATCAAATTATTATAAAATAGTTTATAATATATCATTTATTCATTGTATGGGTTGTTAGGTTGATTTTTTATCTGTCAGACGGTATTGTATAAAGATGCATATGCCTTGCAACAAAGATTTTTTTTTACTTTTTAGTAAATATTTAAAGACAAGGTTGTTCATCAGCCTCCCGTAGGCTACCCCCATATATTTTCTGTTGAAATCTATATTCTCTGTTGGGATCCCTGTGTTAAATTTTATGGAAGAGCCGAAAAAGGGACAAGAAGATGAGGCTAGCTTCTACTGGCTCTAACACTACTAGTAACAACGTGTTCGCTTGTCAGACGATACCGTCGATGCATAGCAAGATTTTTTTAAATTTTCGTAGATATGTGTGTTACCAGATCAAAATAAAATAAGAAAAAGCTTTTCTCAAGAATTTTTTTTTAGCCCGGCTCAGACGATAGAGCAGATGACGTCACCGAAGGAATCGATCGATTTTATGCAAATTGTTTTGGTAGCATGACGTCACTTGCCATTTCATAGTATTGTGTTCGTGCTGATATCATGTCCGCCATGTTTGTTCTCCCCTCTTTTCGTCCTACAAAGTTATGATTTTCAGCGATGCCGAAGGAAAAGCATGAAAATAACGGATACCGGAGGAACTATGCTATTATGAGCTCTGAAGATGTGGCGGCGGGAAAGAAATCGCATTGGACTGAACTCGAAATTACGGCTCCAATCCGTAATTTGAGCCCGAGCTTGTGGCAGCTGGAGTTTCTTACTGCATTATTTTTGAGCGACAATCATCTCACTAGAATTCCCCCTGATATTGCTAAGCTTACAAACCTAAGACATTTAGATGTTTCGTCCAACAAACTGCGAAGTTTGCCCGCAGAAATTGGAGATATGGTCACATTACGTGAGCTCCTTCTAAGCAATAATGGCCTCCGAAATTTGCCCAACGAGCTTGGCAAACTTTTCAAGTTGCAAACCCTTGGACTCAGTGGGAATCCCTTGCCTCAACAAATATTAAATCTATATGCAGAGGTTAATGGAACTTCTAAGTTGCTAACCTATATGTTGGATCATTTAGAAGGTAAGTAGATTGTAAACCAAACTTGTGGTGTCAACTCTAAATTGGTATTGTTATGGTGGACATCTATATACCCCAACAAAATACCTAGTTTACTTCATTATCGCTAGATTAATGCACGAGAGAGTTCATAAACTAGAATTCGGTGTATTATGAGCTGAAAACTAGACATTTTGATGGGATCTCTAGGTTTTTATTGAGCAAAGCACAACGCAAATTTCTTTGTGTGAGAGACACGCGGTTTCCTTATTCAAAGGACGACTGCATCGCTCGCATAAATAAATTTGAATACTATACCAATCCTATTGGTTTCTTCTGCATTAAGCAGTTTTATCTTTATCATAACTAAACTAGTTACACCATTATTAATTTTCGTCCAAATTGAGCTTAATTTTATAGGGTATTTTTAGATCGAAACGAAGAAAATCGTCGAAAATGAAACTCATTTTCTATGCAAGGACGAACACATAATTTTACGAACAATTAACAATTTTGTTAAGTTGACTTCATGATAAAATTGTTGGAATAATCATTTAGCAAAAGACGTACGAGAAAAATAGCTTTATCCCAGGTTTGAGGGTTTTTGAGTATTTCTGAAAAGTGTGGTACTATATTTTTTAAACCGGAAATGCAAGTAGACTCCTTGAAGAATCCTTGATATTGTGTTAAAAAAGTCGACCTAGGATTTCCAAAGGCCAACATGCTGGACAAAAAAAACATTTTACTCTTAATGATTGTCTTACAAATTAACTGACAATTATTCAAAGGGATTTTTTATGTTATTTTTGGCAAAATTTTTAGAAGGTAGGAATATATTTTACAAATGATTTAATTCTGTAAAGCTACAGTCATGGATAGCAATGAAAAGTAAAACACGAAAGTAAACAATGAAAAGTAGAAAATTAACAAAGTGTATGCATCAAATCGGCAAAATATGACAACCAGTTGAATAACTTACTATTGATGATTTTCACGGTGGCCATGTTGGAGGAACTTAGCTAGAGAATTGTTAATGAAATATTTTGTTATATCCTCCAACATGGCCACCATGTCTTTTGTTATTTAATTCTCTTGGAAAAAGTTAAAAATCATCGATTTTTCCAGACAAACTAGCCTCTCATACAAGTGAAACGTTTTATGTTTCCATGTGAACTTGACGCTTCCCTGTTGGCAAATCTTGGCAGAGAAAATGGCAGACTTTGCTGGTCTAGGCCATTTTCTTTGATATACTGCGGTCTAGGATCTTGACGAACCAGACAAGTTTTGAGACCAGTTTTAACTGGAAATAAGTAGATAGGCATTAGGAAATGTAGAAAACCGCTTGATATTTTTTGAGCCCACACTTAAGTTAAGACCCTTGCATGTGAAGTCTTCTCATTATAAAGACTCATTCGTTGGCTTGAACTTAAGTTTATACCACGAAATAGGCAGGTTCAGTCTTTATCTAATCATACTGGCTTTACCAGTCTTTGAAGCAGAGGGTGATTACTACTCTAGTGATTTCCATTTTAATACAAACTCAAAGTAATAGCAAAAGGTTTTTTTCTCTTCCCTACGTAAAATCAACATGTGAGTTGAGTGTTGTAAATATAGAATGTGTGGGAACCTCACGCAAGAGCCCCACATGTGGAATGGTGGTTGTAAAAAGTATAACCTTTCTTGTAGTGGGTAGTGACTTACAGTATGTGCATCATACAGTATGGCATGCCGTCACAAAGAAATGATATTTCATTGTTTTGATATGTCTATCTGTCTATTATCCAGGGGGTATTCCTAGTTGCACAGTATAGCCCCCAAGCCACCTCTGGGTTTTTGTTTTTGTTTTGTTTCTTGAATCTTAATTTCAAATCAAGATTAAATTGCATGTGTTTAAATCTTAAATTAAGATCAGAATGAATGATGGTGTCACAATATCATCACTTTGTTATTTCAGTTAAATAGCGCAGCGCAGCCGTGACGTCATAAAAACAAAGACAAAGGCGAAATTCGGACAAACAAACTTACAAGCTTACTTTCAGCAGATAATTTTCACAGCCGATCGCAGTTGATGTTAGTTTACATGGGTTATTATTGTACATGTAACTCTAGTAGAAATAATAAAATCGGTTCGTATAATCCTCGTAGCGGTTAAACAAAATGCAATGTTTGTCTGAATCTTTAAGCTCTTTTTAGAATCAGTGCACTGTGCTATTGCATGTGATTATCTAAAAATTGGATCAGAATTATTGAGGATGTCACAATATCATCACTTTTTTCATGTTGGAAACCCCCTTTGGGAATATTCTAAGGTTGCCCTTGTATTTACTGTAGTGCATACTGTATATCGTGTGCACTCAATACTAAAAGCCAATGAATTGATATTACATTGAATATTGTTTATTATATTTTGCTATAGTGTGTGAAAGACCACCAGAGCGCCAATGGATTACTCTTACCTCAGACAATCACAGACAGTCAAATGGTAGGTTAATATTAATTGTCAATTGACATACACACTTGTCATCAGACAACTATTCTAGTGATAATATTCTAGAAATGTTCTATTATTCTTTTGCCAATCAGAATTGATGTCATAACCCCAAGACAAACGAAAGAAAACAATGACGCTTCTGATTGGCTGATTAAACATTCTTGAAATATTTCTAGGTGCCCATGGTTTTTCAATTCGCACTCTAAATTTGCTCACATTAATGCTACTGTAAGCAAGATCGTATTCTCAAGCACAGTGTTCAGTAACCAAATGTGAATTGCTGGCTCTTATATTACACTGATTGCATTAACGAGAGGGCAAAGTCAGCAGTGATTGAATTACATGCTCTAACCAAGTCTGCATTTACAATACATGGTACTGAACAAATTTTGAACCGGTCAAAAAGTTTTACATTTAGGGGTTTGGTTCACATGGGACTGAGCTATCGGAACAAAAATTTGTATGCTTAGCCATGCAAATTTGAGACCAGTTCCGTGTTAAGAACATATATTTTATACAATTTAAGAGATTGTTCTGTGTAAATGGTATGTACAAATGTTTGACCAATTAAAACTTTGTCTGGTACCGTGTAAACGTAGCCTCCGAAGGCTTTTACACAATCAAACCTTGCCACACTTGCTTTTTAAAAGAAAAAAAAAATTTTTGTGCTGTTTCTTTTGGGAAAGTTTTGTAATAGAGGTTTTGCACCATTACCTGCTGTTAGCCATGTGAGATCTCAAAACAATAAAACCCCTTAACTTTCGGGGATTGAATTCTTTATCATGTAAATCAATTGAATTGTTCCTTCCATTCAACATGGCTGCGTTCAAAGATGGCACAAGCTGTTACTTAACCTCTGAGAATAATGATTAAAATGTGTAATCTTCGTATACACTTACCCTGATGATGGTCAACATGACCGAACTAAAATCTTATTTAACTGTAATAAACTTAACATACCTTTAGATGAAGCTTATATTAAATAGACCCTTTTCGAGTTCCAAATTACCACTGTGTTTCTCGATTATAGACTCATTTACTCAGGCTTATCCTCGAATCAGTGTCTAAATATTCACAAATACCAACGGTAAAGTAAAGAATGCACAACTTCAACAATACAAACACTTTGAAACTTGACAGGCCTTGACTGGAACACGTGAATATTTGACACTAAACCGAGGCTAAGCCTGAGTAAATGAGTCTGTAATCAAGAAACACAGTGGTAGTTTGGAACTCGAAAAGGGTCTATTAAATAATCATATATATTAGAATTAGTGGTCCTGGTTGCCTGTATCCTGGTGGTAATTTTATGTAGTTTTTTGTGACGTTGAAATTTAAGTTTAAACACCATCAGGATATCCCCTAGGTAACCAGGACTACTAAACAACCAGTTAAAAGAAAGCTTCAGAACCATGATGAGATTAAGAGTGGTTTTTCATAAACCTGTGAAATACATACCAGACTAATACAAATTATACGATAACTGTTATAAATCTCGTGTTCTGATTGGTTGGGAGCACATGAGAGTACATTGCAAACACACACACTTTCCATTGCGTCATTCCTATCTAAAATAACGGTTATAGTAATTTGTATTTTATAAAAGAAATAAAAAACTTGCTTGCTGTGCTGTGTGCCGTTATAAAGCACTTGGGGATTGGCAGAACACTCAAGAAGTGTCAAGAAGCACTCTGCTACACGTTGTGCTTCTCCTAACACTTCTCTCGTGTTCTGCCAACCCCCAAGTGCTTTATAATGACACACAGCACGCATGCCCATTTTCTATTTCTTCATAAGTTGTCATTTCACTATTACATACATACAGGTGTACATACATGATTTATTTAGTATCAACAGTTGCAAATTTCAGAAAGCAGTATACAATATTGAACCAGAAATACTGTAAGATACAAGCTATCTACAACAGCTATAACTATTACGCACTAGTAAATAATGATATCTGTTTCACGGGTTTATGAAAACCACTCACTCTATTTGTCTTCAACTTTTTTTAACATTGTTAATTCTAGGAAGTTTTAGTGTTATGAGCTTCAATGTTCTGTGTGACAAGTACTGTACCAAACAGTTGTATGGATACTGTCCTTCCTGGGCTCTTGACTGGGAGTACAGAAAAGTGTCTATCATGAAAGAAATCTTACGTTATGGAGCAGATATTGTCAGCTTGCAGGTTGGTGATCAATTTTTTATTTTATTTTTTTGCCAAAGAGATACATGTAAATAGAAATTTATAGACTCTTGTTGTTTATTAAGATTTACTTTCCCCTTTAGCTTTTTAGTATTTAATATACAGTCGATCCCAAAAACGTTGTCCAAGTGAAAAGAGGTTTATAGGACAATAAATGTCACGTGTCTCATTAAATATTCAGTTTTACGCGCGTGGATTTTTAAAATTAGCATACTGATGCAAAAGTAAATTACAGTATTGAAAACTGAATCTGAAAGATGCCGCGGGCTTTCTCGGATGATTTAAGGTGGAGAATGGTATACCAACATTTGTTTTATGCAAAAACATACCAGGAGATAGCCGCTAATCTGTTTGTAAGTCCTGAAACGGTCAAACGGACGTATGGTAAGAAGGTATGGTACGTGCAGATTGGTTTGCTCATTACTCATTACTCATTACTCAGTCTTGCAGAACGTCCTCTAAGTCTGGTAAGGCTTTCACTAGCTCAGAACGTAGCTCTGAAACGGTCTCTAACACTGGAAAATTGGGTAAACTTCTTACAACGTAGCTAGACTTCTTCTTGGAGTCCAAAACCCGAACTTCTAAAGTCGAAAGAACTTGTTTTGAATTACCCGCCGTCGACATTTTCTGCCACGCATGTGATGCAGCACGTTCAGATTCCTATTTCCACACGCGCCTAAAACTGAATATTTAATGAGACACGTGACATTTATTGTCCTATAAACCTCTTTTCACTTGGACAACGTTTTTGGGATCGACTGTATATACATGTATATATAATTATTTATCTATGTGTTTTTTTTTTGCTTTTTTTTTGCCTATAAATAGTTAGCATTGTAAGAGCCAAAGTGTGTTTGGATTATGCTAATAAACTGTTGTTACTATTACTTTTATTATTAATAGTAATGATAACAACAGGTTATTAGTATATTATTAGCATATTATTATTATTTGTTTTCTCAAGGTTGCATGCGCATCCAACTTGACAGGCCACAAAACTGAAAAACGCAAATTCAGTGAAATTGTGAAGCCAGTTTTATATTTAAAGAGAAGAATAATCAATTTCATTAATGCTTATTGGGAAAAATTCATAGTAATGCATGATAATACTCCTGTTCTGGCATCGTGGCCCGTCAAGTTCCTTAAATTTGACAACCTTGAGAAAAGGGTCTTTTGCCACATGCAAAGGAATTTTATTGTTTTGCCATCTAACACAAGCAGCCCAAGCTGTATTATGGGCCTTTATTCATGAAAAGTAATAAAGAAAGGATCAACTCTGAAGAAAACTGATTTCCAGATGAAATTTAAATTATAAAAAATAGATTTTGATGAGATTGTGTTTGTCACTTTTTCCAGGAAGTAGGAACAGAAGTGTTTTACCACTTTTTCTTACCGGAGCTGCAACAGAATGGATATCATGGGATTTTTAGTGCAAAGTCAAGAGCAAGAACAATGTCTGAAGATGAAAGAAAACATGTAGATGGATGTGCTATATTCTTTAGAACGTCTAAGTAAGATAATTTTATGTTACACTGTACAGTACTTTTTAAACATGGTTTACATGACAGGGACTGCAGAGCTATAGTACTGTAGCGGGGCTGGGAACTATACCCCACAAAACACTGGAAATCGCATTTCCAAGGATCTCAATTTCAAATATTTTTGCAGCCATAATGAAAATGAAAGAGCAAATATTCACACATGAAATGCAAAGTGCTTGCAAGAAGATATCTGAGCGCAGTAGTGCTTGTTCATGTCGAAAATTTTTTTTTATGTTTTGCATTTGCCTTTACATTCAAAATTTTAAAACCCAAACACAAAACATATACTTTTGTTGTTGTGTTGTTATGTGTGACATCTTATACTCTTGTGTGACCATTCCATGGTGTAGTTGTGTTGTTGTGTGACATGTTTTCGTGTATTCTCATGTGACTATTCCATGGTGTGATTATAGGTTTTCCTTGGTGAAAGAATATCTGACGGAGTTTAACCAGCTTGCGATGGCCAATGCCCAAGGATCTGATGATATGTTAAACAGAGTGATGACAAAAGATAATATAGGTATTGCGGCATTGCTGGAGCTTAAAGAGTCAGCTTATACAGGTTATGACGGAGGTCAGCAGATCCTGGTATCCAATGCACACATCCACTGGGATCCTGAATTCCGAGATGTGAAGTTGATTCAGACCGTTATGTTGATGAATGAATTAACAAACATCTTGAAGGAAGCTGTTCCTGGATATCACCCACATGGAGGTAAAGAAACATTGGTATTATCTGTATTTAGTCTAAACCTACTCTGATTGGCTGAGCTATAGCGGTTTATTAGTGATAGACCACTAGTAGCAAAAAGTGTTGGGTTTTGAAAACCAAAACAATGCAAAAAAATAAATTATTTCATCCATCTAAACCCACCAATGGCTGGCTATTCACCGATCACAATGGTTGATTAGTAGGTTTATGAATAGACCCTTTGCAGCACTTTGGAATGCTGCTCAATCTGGGGGACAAAACAATAGCTTCCAATTCTCAGGAGTTTGGAATTCTTTTGTTTTGATCCCCAGATCGAGTTGCTTTGACTTCACATGCAAGGTAGCCTGCGTCACATTTAGAATTTTCTTCGTAAATACATATTACAAAGAAAATTCCGGATGTGACGCAGGCTAATGCAAGAGGTCTATACTAAAAAGTTAGACCTCTGGTGTGCATGGTGTATGAGTCAATAGCCCATTCAGCCCATTCAAAAAATGATGTAGTTGACTGACCCCAAGCCTGTGTGACTCAATAAGAAAGTAATTTGAATAGAAATCACAAAACATATGCCACATAAGCATTAAAGTGCTTATCACCCTTCTGACAAAATTCACAGTATTGATTCTACATGGGGTAAGATGTGGAAAAGCCCGAAAAAATTTCATAGTTTGAGTGCGGCTTCTTGAAGTCATAAAGATTTTTCCATGCTATAAGCTAATGCTGTGACGTATGAGGAGTAATCATTTAATATACAAAACCATACTGGCACAGATAAATTAAATTTGAAATACGTCATTGTTTTGCCCATTGCTCATATAGAAATTATTGCAAGTTATTTTTCACATAGAAGCCGGTGTTTCGAATTACAAGGAACAACAAATAACCATAAATGCCTCCTCATACGTCACCGCATTAGCATATGGCATGGAAAAACCTTCATAACTACAAGAAGCTGCAATCAAACTATAAATTTTTTTCAGGTTATTCAACATCTTACCCCATGTAGAATCAATACTGTAAATATTGTCAGAAGGGTGATAGGCACTTTAATGGTATATGATAATTATATTGGTTATGTCCATGGTCTATTTTAGGCAAGAATGGTACAACAATATCAAGGCCCATCCCAGTCGTGTTATGTGGTGACTTCAACTCACTCCCAGACAGCGGCGTAATCGAGTTCCTGGACCATGGAAGACTGCCCATAGACCACTCAGATTTCCTGGAAATGCAGTACGAAGGGTTTTTGTCAAGGTTAAGTAATGGCAACAGTAAGAATGGTGAGAAGTGTGCGGAGCTTGCACATGGTCTAAAGTTAAAGAAGACATATGATGGTGAACATCAAATGCCTTACACTAATCTAACATATGATTTTAAAGGGGTTATTGATTATGTATATTACACTAGCGACACCCTTTCACCTTTAGGGTTACTCCTATCAGTAGATCCAGAGTATATCAAGGCAAATAAGGTATTAGGTTGGCCACACCCGCACTTTCCCTCCGACCATCAATCTTTATTAGTGGAGTTTGAAGTATTTAGCACAGTTCCAAGGTTTGGGTTTTTGCAAAATAGTAACAGCCTCCCAAGGTAGCCATATATATGTCTGTGGCTGCACAGAAGAAACTGTAAATTTGTAATTATAGTGTGTAAAATAGGCAACTTCAGCCCAAATTTTAAGAAGTCTCCAACATTCGACCCTCAACTATTTTGATCTTGCACGCAAATAGCCAGAGGGGTTTGTCCATCTCATTTTACTAACCTACGATCGTTATTACCATTATTATTAGTCCTTTGCATGTGTCAGGTTTTGCCTTGGTCCTATAAGTCTGGCTCCCTGCATGCATAAGTCTTATCTTATTCTCCATAGGATTGAAGTTGGGGTTCCTGCTATCTACCTTCCCCCCTGTAGGTTCAATGACAGTTTGGGGGGTTTGAGGTTGGTTTGTGGAGAAATAGATATGACCCCTGCATGCAAGATTTAAGTCCAGCCAAAGGTTGTAGAAAATGTAGGGAAATTTATAGTCAAATTTGCATCTTTTTTAAGCTTTTCAGAATGGCTTTTCGTCGTGTTTCTACCATTATTAGTATTTTTCTGTCTTTACAAATTTTGTAATTTTTTTTTCTAAATAAGTGTGAAAATTAAGGTTTGACAAATTCGTAATTTTAATGTTTTTTTTTTATCCAATAGAACTGGATAAAACAATAGTGGCATTTTCCATTAATGTGTTTGTTTGCATTTTAGATATATTAGCATCAGTCAGTCTTAATGCTTATATGAAAACTGGATCCACAAATCAAAATCTTTTTTTTCTGTTATTTTCTGAAAATGTGTAGTAGAAGCCTGATCAAGAGAGGATGGAAATACATTTTTATCATGGTTCAAAATGCAAAAAGATATTTTCACTTTTATTGAAATTGTTCAACCATTTATTGACGGCTTGAAATGTTGCACCCTTTAACCAGAAAACTCCACTCTTTATCCTTCCCCATGCCAATCCTATCGACACCTTACACCTTTGGTCTTATTGACTAATTCCTTGTTTCAAAATTTCCAGTTGTTACTGTGGTTTCCAATATTCTATGAACACCGATGTTTCAACGGCTTGTTGTGAATTTTTTTTTTTTTTTACTAACCCCAGTCAAACACATAGAAAGTACTGATTATTTTTGATTGATGGTTGTAAAAAAACGAATTTCATCGTGCATCTTGCAAATACCGAGTTTGCAGAATTTCGAAAACTGCAGTAAATTTGGCATTTGGGTTTTGATTTGATGGAGCAGTTGTTTCTAGCACGAAGCACGACTGGTGCTAATGATTCAATAATATGTAAACAGAGCACAGCATGGAATGCATTATTTTGCTTGAGCACCAGATGTGTATTAATGAAACACACTTTTCCTAACCTGTACACAATATGCAATCTAGTTGAATCTGTAGTGTTATTTGCTGTGAGTTCTAGGAAAATCTCTTAATGTTTTTGTAGTTGTAGTATGGCTTCTTCATGGGGATTCATTAAGCGTATTGTAAGGGGTCAGTACTGTCTTATACTTTAAAGCTCAACTTCACCCTTTTCATGTATCTGGAAGGAAGTAGGATGGGAGGCTTGGTATAGAACTAAATACAAAGCCAGAAGTTTAGGTGTGAAAAGGTAGAGCAAAGGAACTGAATGACTTTACAGAAATGCTTGCTGCTTTTATGTCATGAACAAACGCAGAATTGCAGTTTGAATAAGTAATATTATTTTTGGTGAGAAGATCAGAAACAAAGCCAGAAGCTTGATGTGCAAATGAAGAGCGAAGGAACTTTGCTGCTTTCATGTCATGCACAAACAATTTCAGTTTGAATTAAGTTATGTTATTTTTGGTAAGATCAGAAGCATAGCCAGAAGCTTGATGTGCAAATGTAGAGCAAAGGAACTACGTGACTATACAGTAATACTTGCTGCTGT
Organism: Actinia tenebrosa; assembly: GCF_029948245.1. Lineage (NCBI taxonomy): Eukaryota > Metazoa > Cnidaria > Anthozoa > Actiniaria > Actiniidae > Actinia > Actinia tenebrosa. Next base: position 6,030,422 of record NW_028292576.1, read on the forward strand.
AATGTCATTTACAAAACTCATAATAAATTATTTCAGTTTGAATAAGTTATATTTTAGGTAAGAAGATCTGGCCTTGATTGTGATTTTACCTGTCCTATCCTCTTGCCTTTCTTCCAGTACATGAAATAGGGTTTACACGTATACTCCTTTCATGTATACTTTGATAAACCTCTTGTTATGGTTATCAATACTCGGTGATGATGAATACAAATCGTTGATTGACAAAATCAAGTTTGATTGGTGACGTGATGTAAGTGATAAGATAGAAGTAGTTCAGTACGCCATTATATTATGCACTATACTTGATAGCTTGCTCTTGGGGGGTATATAACAAAGGTCGGGGCACGGAAGGGGTGCAGGGTTGACAGTAACTTTTGGTTTTATTTTCCGATGTCAAAAAAGAAACGTCCTATTTTCTTCTGCAGCTTTTTAAAAAAACCTTCCTGGACCCATCCCTGCATGCCAGATTAAATTATCATTAGCTTGGTTTCAATTTTAATTCCTGCCAAATAGCCCACTCCCAATATATTATTCGCTTGTTCACACACAAAGGTTCATTACGAGGCAACGTGCCATATTAAATTTTTTTTTTTTCTGATATGAATCACTCAGCATTATGTACAAAGCCTCACACTGAAACCTTTGTGCAAGACAAGCGAGGCATATCTCGAAGTGAGCTTTTGTTTTATTTTATTTGTTTCTACATGTAGATTGGCCTCGTAAACCTATATTTTGATTCAGACTAATTCAATTTTAATTCAATACTAACATTATAAGACACCTTGAAGCATTCTCAGCCATCACACCAAATTGATAAATGTATGATACAGAGCATAAGTAACTTGAGAAACATACAAAGAGTAAGATGGATAGTGAAATGGGAGAATTCGGAAAAAAATATTATCAAAAACTAGACTAACCAAAGGACAACAGTTATTTATGGCTGTGTCCCTCTGCAAATCTCCCAGCTCAACTGGAAAGATCTACCAACACGTTAGTAAACAGCACACTACAGTGCATACCATACATCCGTGAAAAACTTTGTAAGAAAATCCACACTCAAATTGTTACGTTCAAAAGATCTCGTAGACCTACAAAACTTTGCACTAATTCGTACGATTTTGTTAGTTAACTTTTCACGGATATATGGTATGCTCTCTAAGGCAAACACTAAACAAATTCAACAGCAAATTCTATTTAAACTAAAATGACCTCGTGAGATAGATATAATTTCAAAAACCCTTTCCAAATGAGGCCAATTTTTCATGTTTACTAATGGTGTTGTTGGCAGCCATGTTGGATGGCAAATGAAAAATGAAAAAACCTATCATCCAACATGGCAACCACGAACTCGAACGATGTCAAACCTGCAAAGAGCCAAGAGAACTCGAAACTGGAGTGTTGAATTAGGGTTTTACAAGTGAATTGATGTATGGAAGATTGTGGATTATGCAGTGCACTGTCATCATACTCTACACCACTTCCTTTCTAACTTAGTATCAATGACAACAATTTGTATTTGCTGCAACTAGTTTGTGATGGTCACCCTGTGCTCTTTTTTGAACTATTTATTCTGTACTGTTGTATTTTGAATTAACGATTACGACCCATGACATACTTCATCTGTATAATAATAATAAACTTCAGCATCATCATTACCTTGATTTTTTGAACTGTATTCAGAATGAATGGAGTGGGGGGGAAGGAGAACCCACTGGACGGTATAAACCATGGGAGATCGAGCTAGAGCTAACACCACTTCCAGCCCCCATATAAAATTTAAAACTCGAGGTAACACGAGCGTGACCAGTGATAAGAACACTTTAGCTTCCCCCTGGTGCAATTACCCTATCTCTCAAAACCTATGCTCCTCAGCCCCTCTCCTGTCCTGTCCTCTCCTCTCAATCCGATTATATATCTCTTTAAAATTTCACGGGAAAACGCCTTATCGTCAAGGCGGTCTAGACCACACCCCCCTCGCTTTTAAGGTCTTAAGAACGCGATTCTTTTTTTTGCCATTCACTACCAGGAAAAAAATAAAAACTTCAGCAATTGAAATCGAAAACTACTGCTAAACACGATATGGCACAAAAGGCATCTCTTCCTCTTAATTTCGTTGAAACTTCATACGGATCTTATGATCTCCTGCATCGGTAGCCTGCGTAGCGGCTCTTGGGGGGTTGGGGAGAGAGGGGAGGGGGAATGGGGAGAGGAGGGGAAGGGGAGAAGAGGAAAGGAAGAGCTCTCTAAAAACGAAACTGCCAATAGACCCATTTACTTTGGGCGTAATGTTTTTTCCATTTCAGACCGTGTGTCATTCCCTACGGTATTATTTCTTTGTCTAAGAGTTGTTCTGCATGAGAAGACACATGAATATGGATTCCTGCACTCAAACAAAGAATCCTATTCTCAAGGGAATGAACGTGATCTGAAATGAGAATACATGGCATACGAGTTAAAAGTATATTTACGTTGGACAATAGCTTTCATATACAACCCCAAAGAAATTGATTCTGGAGATATCTACAACTTTTTATTGTTATTTAATTAATTTAAGTAAATTTAATTTACATCTTTAATGACGCATTTCGCTACGCCTCAATGCGTTTACAATGTGTATCACAAATAAACTATAATTAAGACGTAAGAATTATAATATATATATAGATAACTAGACTAAAATGTTATAATAATGATAATCTAAAACAAATTAATTAATATATAGCTAATATAAAAGTATGGTTAAACAAATATAGGGTTAAAATTAATATAGCATAATAAGATAGCATAATTTGTATTTCATAAGGACGCAATAGATCAGTCAAAAGCTTCTTTGAAAAGATATGTTTTAACTAAAGATTTAAACTGTTTAACAGTCTCAGCATTTTTTATTATTTCTGGTAGGTTATTCCAGAGCTTAGGCGCAGCGATGAGAATGCTCTATCGCCATAAGTAGATGTAAATGATTTAGGAACTATCAATAGCTTCTTAGAAGCAGAGCGTAAAGCGCGCTTAGGTGTATAAGATTCTAATAAACTGTTTAAATATGTTGGTGCATAATTACATCGGTGACAGTAACATAACTAAATATAGTGCAAATTACACTGGAAACCCCCCGGGGGGGGAGGGAGGGACTCCGGGAAAAAAGTACCGGGGATGCTCGTCGTATCTCTTAGGGGTAAAAATTCGCGATTTGGTATCTTTTAGGGTGTTAAATGCAAATTTTTGAAAACCAGCATTTTCTGGTATCTCTTAGAGTGTCGGAAAAGGAGAGAAGCGTGCATCGGTATGGCTTATCCTAGGAGTTTTTAATTTGATAATATTTGTTGTGTTATCTCTTAGGGGTTAAAAATCATTAAGCAACGCCCTTTTATAAAGACTTCCGATATCTTTTAGAGGTCTAGCTTTTTGAACATTTCGGTCCTTTTTTTCATGAGCTCCAACCCCCCCACGGGCCGGAAACTGAGACGCTGACTTGCCGTGATTCAGAGTATTTTAGTATTTTAAACTGAAGTTTGGTGAAGCTAGGTTTTGTTGCATGTTGTATACCAAGCCCTAAATGGGCTGTGGGTGATGTGAATTCAAAGCTGCAATAATTTCTCAAACATATTTAAATTGCATTCACGTTTCTCCGGCATGTTTTCCACTGTGCTGACATTATTTCATACGCCGTCCACAATACCGACTTGGTATGCAATTCAACAAAACCCGCCTTGAAATATAGCTGCATACGATCCATAATGACGTCTTTTCCTGCATCACTGAATACATTCTGTATTGAGTTTTAATATTAGAGTTACGTTTATTAATTAATTACCAAACTACTACATTGAAAAGTAGACTTTTAGTAGGCTAGTAGTCTTTGGCTAAATTCAAAGTCTAGCTCGTTCATTTTTTTCCGTGGGCAAATCTGATTCAACTCGTACTCTTCCAGTTACGAGAGCTTTCCTTGCAGACAGAGGCGTTATAATCAAGTAGCCCGCGACTACAGTATAATCTAGAACCTTATTCTTGAACAAACTCAACAGCTGTCAAACAAATATGGCTGCTCTCAAATCCCCCGCTCCAGGGTCACGTCACTCGCCCCAGGTTACTACAGGCGCAAAGGAAAGGAGAAGACTTACGCCAACGGAAAAATAACGAGAACAAGATGACTGAACGAACGATAAATGTTTGATGCATGATCATTTACGCAAACTAACTCGCAACAGCCACATATCATATGGGTCCTATAAACAGAGGATCCATGGTTATATCCTACCATGCATTGTGATTATATTAAGTTATAACTATTTCCATTTATAAATCTAAAAATGATGCTTTCAAAATTGAAAATTTCAATCGTACGTAAAAAGAGAGTATTCCATACCTTTTAGCGTTATCTATTTTTTAAATTCTTAAAGAAATTTAAATCAGAAGTATACTTGTTAAAACACAGGGGTATACTTTGGAGTACTTTTAGGTTCAGTAAACACCCTATAACTGCCTACTTTAATTTATTTGCCAAATTAGTCGAAGATGTATTTATCAATTGCTAAAGCAACTGATATGCGGGGGTTGGGGGGGGGGGGGGGATGGGGGTGGAGGGGGGGAGGGAATGAAGATATATGTGGGGTGGGGGTAGGGTGAATTAAATTTTTTTAGGGTATGAAAGGGAAGGCTCTAAAAATGTCATGCATTCAAGGGGGATCTCAAATTTGAATTTGAAAAATTTCATGGGTTGTTTGGGTGGCTTCGAAAATTAAATTATAAGGTTTTTGAGGAGGCATCTTCAGTTGTATAGAATCTGTACTGGATCTGAAAGTACTCCGCCGCAATCCTACCATTCTCTAGGTCCTACAAAAATTGGAAAGCCATTACATAAATCATGCAAATATACTAGTACAGGAAATCACCTTGGGAATTTCTACGGAGCATTAATATGCTTTTTATTGCTTGGCCTGTTAGTCTTAGCCATAACTAGTTTTATTTATAAAACTGCTCATTCATTCAAGTGAGTCACTCTTGTGGCTGCTCACCTTGAGTATTCAATAGTTGCTGCATTTCTGTTCCATCAGGCTGAACTGCCGCTTTCAGTATTCTTGAAGCTTTTCAAATGCAGTCCAGAATTTTTGATGAGCCACATTAAAGTAAATGTTATGATGACTTGTATCACCCCAGCATTGGTTACATTTACTATATGGCCATGTCCTACGAAAACTACTACAAGAAGGATAAAGGCAAACGCTACAACAGTCATGACCAAGTGTAATATTATACAACTCTTACCCTTCGTTATATCTGAATTGGGAACAAGCACATCTTTCTCATAAAGATATACGGAATACATTATAGAAAACCCAAACAAGCATTCCATCAAAAAGATGGGGGTCGCCCAGTAGGGTTCTGAGATGATTCCACAAAGCACCCACAAAAAATGATGAGTAGTTATGAACAGAACAGGAAGGAGAAGCCAACGTCCTAATTCATAACACCAATCATTGAAATTGTTGTTTTTTTTAAAATAATAGCAGCATCTTAAAATCGCTAAAAATGGAAAGAGTGAAATGAGAGTGGAATATACAATAACATAAATTTTGCAAGCAATGTGAATTATAAAAGCCAGTAGTGAGAGAATTGAACCAGTTATTGCAAAAAATAGTATTATCATTAGCAGTACCTTTAATATTTTTCCTTTAGAGACAAAATTACAGCGGCAGTAGCAGCATCCTAAAAACACTAAACTGAATAGAGTAGAAAAGAGTAAAATGGGAGCGGAATATATAATAACATATACAATAATATGAATTTTGTAAGCAATGTGGATTATAAAAGGCAGCGAAATAATTAAACTAGTTATTGTAAAAGTTATTATTGTCATCTTTAGTATTGTTCCAGCTAATATTCGTTGCAATCTAGCTTCTTCGTCTTCTTCAGGGTCAGGTTTCATGGCGTCTTTCAACCAGTTGCGTAAGTAGACCCAAACAACAAGACTGGTTAAGAAGGACGCAAACAAAACGAACCAGCAATAGTACCATCTGATTACTTTAAGTACACTATCCTTTGGGTACTTTATTGGCTGGTCCTTATCGCCCTCATGTCCTTCCACTACACAGGCAACAGTGTTTATTCGTGGATCAGATGTTTTGGAATTGACGGCGATGTCCTCGAGCTGAAAAATGGGCACTGAATGAAACTATTCGTTCTGTCATGATTTAAACTGCTCTGATTGGCTGATCAATAGAAACTTATTAACGTGTGTGCCATGTTGGGTACGCGTTGCTCCAGTATATCTCACCCTTCATGATGAGTTGCCGGTAAACATAATCAGCGATTGATAACTACAAGGTGTTTTACAGGACCTATCCTCGACCCGCCTTCAGGATCTAAGGTGATGTATAGGAGCGAATACGGCCAAATTGATTTTTTAATCAAAATGTTTATATTTAGCAATTATTCGCCGAATCGCCGAAGGCGAAGTGAATATCGGGGAATATTTACAGAGACGCGAGACGCGAGACTTCGAGCGTCGAGGTAAATATTGTCCATATTCACTGAGCCTGAGGCGAATAATTGTGACAAATTCACGCAAAACTTTTAGCAACACTTTTAGCAAAACTTTTAGCAAACATTTTAGCAAAACTTCTAGGCCATACTTCGTTGCCTTTTTAGTATTGATAGGAATGGCATTTACTTTCGTTTTTTTCAATTTCCTGATCGGAAATTGAAGCAAAACGATTGCCGGCAGGTGCCATTTCGTTGCCGACTCAATATTCCGAGATTCAGAGGTGAATATCATCCAATTTTCACCTCCAATTAACCAATGAGCGCGCGCGTTCTTAGGAAGTACACATGTTGGTATATGCTAAATAGTATATTGGCCTGCTAATTTCGAATTAAGGACGATGCCATGGGCAGGCTTTCTTCATCTGTTTTTTTCAAAGTATAAAAATATTTCAAATATTGGTTCAGAGGAAAAGGCGATAGGTCATTCCAAGACGGAAAGGAATTATGGGCATTCATCTATAAACAAGACAAAATGAACTATATATACTTATTTCAATAAAGTTAGTCACCAAAAACCTAGAAAGCTGTGATCGCTGAGAATCATGGGGAAGTGTTTTATATCCAACAAGTAAAGCTTTTGACACAAAATGCAGCAGTTGAAAATGCTCAGACGAGGTTAACTTGCAACTGGCAGAAGATCTCAAGTCCATCAACAGTTATCAAGCGGTTGAAACATGTAAAATGTATCTACCCATAATCCTTGTCGGTCTCAGCTTTGTAGCTTTACAGGCGACTAACTTTATTGAAATAAGTGTATATGAACTATATGGTTCCTTTTCTCTTGATAAACGCGAATAATCGCGATGTTTTTCAATCATGGTATTGTCGCCGACTGCAAACAACACTAAATATTTCAAACATATAAACTATAGTGTTATAAGGAAAAGTTTATCTAAAATATGCCGAGATGGGGTGAGGGCAATGAATATAATATGCTGTGGGGAGATAGCATACAAGGTTGGGGGGGGGGGGGGGGGAGGGGGGGGTTCGGCTCTAAATTTGAATTTAATAAATTTCATGGGTTGTTTCGGGGGGGTTCGAAAATTAAAGTTAAATCCTAAAGGGGGGCCTGTAAAAAAATATGGTTTTTGAGGAGAAATCTTCATTCCCACCCCCCCCCCCCCTCCCCCTCTAGGCATATTAAATTAACTTTCCCTTATTCACAAGAATAATTATAAAGAACCCCAGTCATTTAATACGTGGGTTCAATTCCCACCTACATGAAATTCATTCAGAGTTTTTTTCAGGATGCACACACGGATTTCTACATTTCCTACGGATAGCATATCTCATCACAAAGTGAAAAAAGGTACAATTTGGCTAATATATAGCGCCGGTCTGGGTAAAAGTTTGGTGGTGAACTGAATTAAAGCGTATTTTCAAACTTACCGTTGAAACGATATACCTCCACATCTTAGTTCTTGTATCGTCGTCATGTTTGTAAGGACTGTCCTTACATAATGGTAGTACAGTGATGGTCAACTCAGTCTCTCTTCTCTGGGGACATATCGTAGCCAGAGAAAATACTGCCATTGCAAACAGACTGATTTCGTTGACAGCGACATACGTACATGATGTACTCCAGGTCAACTTCATGGTATCACCATCGATTATCTTAGTGCCATTTTGGTAGTCCTTTAAAAACTGTATCGTTACTTTAACGTACAGAGCAGGTAATTCAATCGAAGGATACAAGGCTCTGGATATATTGTAGTAGTTGTCTGTCATTCTAGAGTCGTTCATCGGCGGAATCTTCGAACCGAGTATCTGTACGACTTCATCAAGGTACGTCAGACATTTGGGTTCATTCGGCTGAATCGTACTATTAGGTTGACACTTGGAAGGTTTGATCATAATACCGATTAATACAAACCCAACAAGTAATAAATCTACCGTTTGGAACATCGTGATGGCGAACCTTTTATTCTCCTTAGATCAGACGCGGTTTGGTCAAAATTCTAAGAAATTGCCTAAAACGTGGCTTCGGAACCTGGAATTTCTAGGAAATGAGGAAGTGCAACTCGTACGCACCCCTCCCCCCTTCATCCCCGCGATTATACAGTTAGCCGCTTAGAACGAGTTCAGGCCGTACATAACGATCTTCTTTCTTTAAAAACGTAAAATGAATTTTGATTTTTTCTTGATATAGACTTGTTATAGTTTTGAAATTGTAAAAGTTTGTTTTGAAAGTGTAAAAGGCTTTTCTTTGGCAACCAGAAATGAATTTAGATTTTTGTTTTTGTAAGCTTCCTTAAAATATTTCTTTCTTGATATAGACTTGTTTGGTTTTGAAAATGTAAAAGTTAAATTAGAATAATTATGCAAGATCATGGGGTTGTTTTGTTAGCTAAGACGTGGCGTATGTTCCCATATTTGGTCGACATTCATGTCTAGCCACGGGAATCAAAAGAAATCCAAAGGTTTTTCATAGGTCACCGAATGTCGATACGATAGAAAATAACATCTGTTCGCAGGATTAATCTGCTGTTGGCATACATACGGACCATTAGATTTTTGAGGAATGGGGGGGGGTTGAGCAAAAACCAAAAAACATCAAGCATAGCTTTAAAGAATGAAAAAAAATCGTAAAAATATACGTAAGAAAAGTGTCAGAAAAAATTCCAAATTATGCCCCAAACAATTCCTGCACAGGCATGAGGCGCAAAAGAAATTCCTCCATAAAATAAATTGTCCAACCCCCCACCCCCCTCAAACATCTTTTGATCACCTCGCTGACTACCTTACGTTGGTTGACTTGTGCTTGAACATTAAAACAAGCAATGCCATCAAGTGTTGAATTATTACTTTAAATGACTCTATTCAAAATTCTCAATAAAACTGACAAAGTTATATTGAAGTATCATTCATTTATTAATTTTATTATTATCATCATTATTATTATTATTATTATTATTATTTATTTATTTATTTATTTATTATTCGACGAGCTTGCATTGTGTTTTTTTTTTTTCACAAGTAAAGACACGTACCCTTTCATTGAATCAGCTTTTTCTGTGTATCAAATCCAAGAAAGGGAAAAATCAGTTATTCAGTTCGAGCTGAGGAAGCATATTAATCTATTATGAATATATTAATTAAATAGCATAGTAATTACTGACGTCACACTTTATTGACCTTTATATACGAGATTGTTCATTCATTCTCAGGTTCTTTTTCACTGTTACTCTCTTCGTCCATTGGTTGTCCACTCGCTATTTGAAGTAAATAATAAAAATATGCATTTGGGTGCTAAAAGTTATGTCGACTTACACGTCAGCATTTGCCGGCTTTTATATCGTGAGGGAATGGGTACGAATTCCTGAATATTGCAATAATCGACGCGATGATTTATACAAAATCCCGAAGTTTGGAGGATCAGGTTAATAGTGATCAAGATACATACAGCCATTCGAAAAATCTACCATGTACTAATTAATACGTGGATTGGCGGATTGATATGATGATTGAAATAATACAATTAATTTATTTATTTATTTGTTTGTTTTATGGACAACCAGCGTCCAATAATTCGTCATATATCACGAGCCTAGCACTGTCTTGAGAGCGAACTTCACCGCATATACATGTATAGATAACACATAACACATTTATTATCTTGTCAAACTTCAAACGCTATCGAGGATTGGCTGCATGATTACTCTCAGCCAATGAAAGGCGAGATATAGTGAGTTAAATGTATAACAATATCTATACCTGTACATGTACATCCGTACAGAAGATTAATTTGCTTGATATCCAACGGACTCAAATATTCCGTGTACCCTGTCTCTACTAGGTATCCATCACTATTATTCCTTGTAGGGATCAGCGTTGGGTAATTGGGGTCTTTGGCCATGAAGTAGCGACTGTAGTGCATAATGGAAGCGTAGTCGTAAGGAATGTTAATTACGAGAATCGATAGTATCATTCCCCCACTTTTGCCAGCTGATAATGAATTCTGTGCGGAGAAACCAAATGCAAGGTAAAAAAAGCTGTAATGATTTGCCTTTGCCTTATATACGCTAGTAAACTGTGCGCGTACTGTACTTATTCATAGAACTACTTTATACGATTATGTATGGTCTTATGCATGAACTATGACTGTCACTCAATCATCACATGTTCAAATTGATCAATCGTAAGAAACTTGTTGCTTTGTCTTCGTTAAATATGTAATTTTCTAAATAGCCCCAAAGCTCGGGATCGTATCGGAAAATGACGTAACATTAAAAGTGCGTGTTGAAAGAAAACATACGTCATCATATGATAGGGTATTTCACGTGAAATCGCATGGAAAATCATAGTTTCCCCCACAGCACTTTCAGTGTCGTCACGCAACGCTTTCTCCCCTACTCAGGGGAGAAAGCGTTGCGTGACGACACTGAAAGCGGCTGTGGGGGAGACTAGGAAAATCAGTGAACCCACGTTAAATTTGCATTGAATCTTTTTTTTCCTTTCTTTTCCATCAAAACACCAAATAAACGCTAAAACTACTTTAATTGAAACAAGAGAAGGCACCTATCTTATAAAATAAATAAACGATATGTTCCCGAAAATTAGATAAAAATTGAGGACATTTGAAAAGCTGAATCACATAAAAATACGGGAAGGGGCACCATGAAAACAAAAAAACCTCTTGGGAATTAATATTAATCCTAACATTGACATGAGGTCACTAGAACCGTGAACGCTTCGAGTTTTTTGTCCCTTTTTCAATACTGAAATTATTTTTCTGTCTTTACAAATTTTGTAATTTTTTTTTTCTAAATAAGTATGAAAATTAAGGTTCGACAAATTGGTAATTTTAATGTTTTTTTATCCAATAGAACTGGATAAAACAATAGTGGCATTTTCCATTAATGTGTTTGTTTGCATTTTAGATATATTAGCATCAGTCAGTCTTAATGCTTATATGAAAACTGGATCCACAAATCAAAACCATTTTTTTCTGTTATCATTTCTTCTGAAAATGTGTAGAAGAAGCTGATAAAAAGAAGACGGAAATACATTTTTATCATGGTTCAAAATGCAAAAAGATATTTTCACTTTTATTGAAATTGTTCAACCATTTATTGACGGCTTGAAATGTTGCGCCCTTTAACCAGAAAACTCCACTCTTTATCCTTCCCCATGCCAATCCTATCGACACCTTACACCTTTGGTCTTATTGACTAATTCCTTGTTTCAAAATTTCCAGTTGTTACTGTCCTTTCCAATATTCTATGAACTCCGATGTTTCAACGGCTTGTTGTGAATTTTTTTTTTTTTTTTTTTTACTAACCCCAGTCAAACACATAGAAAGTACTGATAGTTTTTGATTGGTGGTTGTAAAAAAAACGAATGTCATCGTGCATCTTGCAAATATCGAGTTTGCAGAATTTCGATAACTGCAGTATATTTGGCATTTGAGTTTTGATTTGATGGAGCAGTTGTTTCTAGCACGAAGCACGACTGGTGCTAATGATTCAATAATATGTAAACAGAGCACAGCATGGAATGCATTATTTTTCTTGAGCACCAGATGTGTATTAATGAAACACACTTTTCCTAACCTGTACACAATATGCAATCTAGTTGAATCTGTAGTGTTATTTGCTGTGAGTTCTAGGAAAATCTCTTAATGTTTTTGTAGTTGTAGTATGGCTTCTTCATGGGGATTCATTAAGCGTATTGTAGGGGGGAAGTACTGTCTTGTACTCTAAAGCTCAACTTCATCCTTTTCATGTATCTGGAAGGAAGTAGGATGGGAGGCTTGGTATAGAACTAAATACAAAGCCAGAAGTTTAGGTGTGAAAAGGTAGAGCAAAGGAACTGAATGACTTTACAGAAATGCTTGCTGCTTTCATGTCATGTACGAACGCAGAATTGCAGGTTGAATAAGTTATATTATTTTTGGTAAGAAAATTAGAAACATAGCCAGAAGCTTGATGTGCAAATGTAGAGCAAAGGAACTACATGACTACAGTAATACTTGCTGCTGTAATGTCATTTACAAAACTCATAATAAATTATTTCAGTTTGAATAAGTTATATTTTAGGTAAGAAGATCTGGCCTTGATTGTGATTTTACCTGTCCTATCCTTTTGCCTTTCTTCCAGTACATGAAATAGGGTTTACACGTATACTCCTTTCATGTATACTTTGATAAACCTCTTGTTATGGTTATCAATACTCGGTGATGATGAATACAAATCGTTGATTGACAAAATCAAGTTTGCTTGGTGACGCGATGTAAGTGATAAGATAGAAATAGTTCAGTACGCCATTATATTATGCACTATACTTGATTGCTTGCTCTTGGGGGGTATATTACAAAGGTCGGGGCACGGAAGGGGTGCAGGGTTGACAGTAACTTTTGGTTTTATTTTCCGATGTCAAAAAAGAAACGTCCTATTTTCTTCTGCAGCTTTTTAAAAAAACCTTCCTGGACCCTTCCCTGCATGCTAGCTTAAATTATCATAAGCTTAGTTTCAATTTTAATTCCTTCCAAATAGCCCACTCCCAAGATATTATTCGCTTGTTCACACACAAAGGTTCATTACTAGGCAATGTGCCATATAAAATCAATCTTTTTTTCTGATATGAATCACTCAGCTTAATGCACAAATCCTCACACTGAAACCTTTGTGCAAGACAAGCGAGGCATATCTCGAAGTGAGCTTTTGTTTTATTTTATTTGATTCTACATGTAGATTGACCTTGTAAACCTATATTTTGATTCAGACTAATTCAATTTTAATTCAATACTAACATTATATGACACCTTGAAGCATTCTCAGCCATCACACCAAATTGATAAATGTATGATACAGAGCATAAGTAACTTGAGAAACACACAAAGAGTAAGATGGAAAGTGAAATGGGAGAATTCGGAAAAAAGATTATCAAAAACTAGACTAACCAAACGGGAAAACAGTTATTTATGGCTTTGTCCCTCTGCAAATCTCCCAGCTCAACTGCAAAGATCTAGTACACACGTTAGTAAACAGCACACTACAATGCATACCATACATCCGTGAAAAACATAAGAAAATCCACACTCAAAATGTTAAGTTCAGAAGATCTTAGTAGGCCGTAGACCTACAAAACTTTACACTAATTTGTATTATTTTGTTAGTTAACTTTTCACGGATGTATGGTATGCACTCTAAAGTCAGACAAACACTAAACAAATTCTTTTTAAACTAAAATGACTTCGTGAGATAGATATAATTTCAAAAACCCTTTCCAAATGAGGCCAATTTTTCATGTTTACTAATGGTGTTGTTGGCAGCCATATTGGATGTCAAATGAGAAATGTTAAACCTATCATCCAACATGGCAACCACGAACTCGACTAGTGCCAAACCTGCAACTCGAGAGCAAAGAAAACTGGAAACAGGAGTATTGGATTAGGGTTTTACAAGTGAATTGATGTATGGAAGATTGTGGATTATGCAGTGCACTGTCATCATACTCTACACCACTTCCTTTCTAACTTAGTATCAATGACAACAATTTGTATTTGCTGCAACTAGTTTATGATGGTCACCCTGTGCTCTTTTTTGGACTATTTATTCTGTACTGTTGTATTTTGAATTAACGATTACAACCCATGACATACTTCATCTGTATAATAATAATAAACTTCAGCATCATCATTACCTTGATTTTTTTAACTGTATTCAGAATGAATGGGGTGGGGGGGGGGGGGGGGGGGGGAAAGGAGAACCCACTGGACGGTATAAACCATGGGAGATCGAGCTAGAGCTAACACCACTTCCAGCCCCCATATAAAATTTAAAACTCGAGGTAACACGAGCGTGACCAGTGATAAGAACACTTTAGCTTCCCCCTGGTGCAATTACCCTATCTCTCAAAACCTATGCTCCTCAGCCCCTCTCCTGTCCTGTCCTCTCCTCTCAATCCGATTATATATCTCTTTAAAATTTCACGGGAAAACGCCTTATCGTCAAGGCGGTCTAGACCACACACCCCTCGCTTTTAAGGTCTTAAGAACGCGATGCTTTTTTTTTGCCATTCACTACCAGGAAAAAAATAAAAACTTCAGCAATTGAAATCGAAAACTACTGCTAAACACGATATGGCACAAAAGGCATCTCTTCCTCTTAATTTCGTTGAAACTTCATACGGATCTTATGATCTCCTGCATCGGTAGCCTGCGTAGCGGCTCTTGGGGGGTTGGGGAGAGAGGGAAGGGGGAATGGGGAGAGGAGGGGAAGGGGAGAAGAGGAAAGGAAGAGCTCTCTAAGAACGAAACTGCCAATAGACCCATTTACTTTGGGCGTAATGTTTTTCCATTTCAGATCACGTGTCAATCCCTACGGTATTATTTCTTTGTCTAAGAGTTGTTCTGCATGAGAAGACACATGAATATGGATTCCTGCACTTAAACAAAGAATCCTATCCTCAAGGGAATGAACGTGATCTGAAATGAGAATACATGGCATACGAGTTAAAAGTATATTTACGTTGGACAATAACTTTCATATACAACCCCAAAGAAATTGATTCTGGAGATATCTACAACTTTTTATTGTTATTTAATTAATTAATTTAATTTAATTTACATCTTTTATGACGCATGTCGCTACGCCTCAATGCGTTTACAATGTGTATCACAAATAAACTATATTATTTATCTATATATATATATATAGATAACTAGACTAAAATGTTATAATAATGATAATCTAAAACAAATTAATTAATATATAGCTAATATAAAAGTATGGTTAAACAAATATAGGGTTAAAATTAATATAGCATAATAAGATAGCATAATTTGTATTTCATAAGGACGCAATAGATCAGTCAAAAGCTTCTTTGAAAAGATATGTTTTAACTAAAGATTTAAACTGTTTAACAGTCTCAGCATTTTTTATTATTTCTGGTAGGTTATTCCAGAGCTTAGGCGCAGCGATGGAGAATGCTCTATCGCCATAAGTAGATGTAAATGATTTAGGAACTATCAATAGCTTCTTAGAAGCAGAGCGTAAAGCGCGCTTAGGTGTATAAGATTCTAATAAACTGTTTAAATATGTTGGTGCATAATTACATCGGTGACAGTAACATAACTAAATATAGTGCAAATTACACTGGAAACCCCCCGGGGGGGGGGAGGGAGGGACTCCGGGAAAAAAGTACCGGGGATGCTCGTCGTATCTCTTAGGGGTAAAAATTCGCGATTTGGTATCTTTTAGGGTGTTAAATGCAAATTTTTGAAAACCAGCATTTTCTGGTATCTCTTAGAGTGTCGGAAAAGGAGAGAAGCGTGCATCGGTATGGCTTATCCTAGGAGTTTTTAATTTGATAATATTTGTTGTGTTATCTCTTAGGGGTTAAAAATCATTAAGCAACGCCCTTTTATAAAGACTTCCGATATCTTTTAGAGGTCTTTTTGAACATTTCGGTCCTTTTTTTCATGAGCTCCCACCCCCCCCCCCCCCCACGGGCCGGAAACTGAGGCGCTGACTTGCCGTGATACAGAGTATTTTAAACTGAAGTTTGGTGAAGCTAGGTTTTGTTGCATGTTGTATACCAAGCCCTAAATGGGCTGTGGGTGATGTGAATTCAAAGCTACAATAATTTCTCAAACATATTTAAATTGCATTCACGTTTCTCCGGCATATTTTCTACTGTGCTGACATTATTTCATACGCCGTCCACAATACCGACTTGGTATGCAATTCAACAAAACCCGCCTTGAAATATAGCTGCATACGATCCATAATGACGTCTTTTCCTGCATCACTGAATACATTCTGTATTGAGTTTTAATATTAGAGTTACGTTTATTAATTAATTACCAAACTACTACATTGAAAAGTAGACTTTTAGTAGGCTAGTAGTCTTTGGCTAAATTCAAAGTCTAGCTCGTTCATTTTTTTCCGTGGGCAAATCTGATTCAACTCGTACTCTTCCAGTTACGAGAGCTTTCCTTGCAGACAGAGGCGTTATAATCAAGTAGCCCGCGACTACAGTATAATCTAGAACCTTATTCTTGAACAAACTCAACACTGTCAAACAAATATGGCTGCTCTCAAATCCCCCGCTCGCCCCAGGTTACTACAGGCGCAAAGGAAAGGAGAAGACTTACGCCAACGGAAAAATAACGAGAACAAGATAACTGAGTGAACGATAAATGTTGGATGCATGATCATTTACGCAAACTAACCCGCAACAGCCACATATTATATGGGTCCTATAAACAGAGGATCCATGGTTATATCCTACCATACATTGTGATTATATTGAGACATAACTATTTCCATTTATAAATCTAAAAATGATGCTTTCAAAATTGAAAATTTCAATCGTACGTAAAAAGAGTGTATTCCATACCTTTTAGCGTTATCTATTTTTTAAATTCTTTAAGAAATTTAAATCAGAAGTACACTTTTTAAAACACTGAGGTATATACTTTGGAGTGCTTTCAGGTTCAGTAAACACCCTATAACTGCCTACTTTAATTTATTTGCCAAATTAGTCGAAGATGTATTTATCAATTGCTAAAGCAACTGATATGCGGGGGGGGGGGGGGGGGGGGATGGGGGATGGGAGGGGGATGGGGGATGGGAGGGGGGTGGTGAGGGAATGAAGATATATGTGGGGTGGGGGTGGGGTGAATCAAAATATTTTAGGGCATGAAAGGGAAGGCTCTAAAAATGTCATGCATTCAAGTGGGATCTCAAATTTGAATTTGAAAAATTTCATGGGTTGTTTGGGTGGCTTCGAAAATTAAATTATAAGGTTTTTGAGGAGGCATCTTCAGTTGTATAGAATCTGTACTGGATCTGAAAGTACTCCGCCGCAATCCTACCATTCTCCAGGTCCTACAAAAAATTGGAACGTCATTACATAAAGCATGCAAATATACTATTACAGGAAATCACCTGGAAAATTTCTACGGAGCATTAATATGCTTTTCATTGCTTTACCTGCTTGTCTTAGCCTATACTAGTGTTATTTATAAACCTGGCTCTCGAACCATTCAGAATTTCTACGGAGCAGTTAATATGCTTTTCGTTGCTTGACCTTCTAGTCTTAGCCAACTAGTTTTAATTATAAAACTGGCTCTCGATTTATTCAGAATTTCTACGGAGCAGTTAATATGCTTTTCATTGCTTTACCTGCTTGTCTTAGCCTATACTAGTTTTGTTTATAAACCTGGCTCTCGAACCATTCAGAATTTCTACGTAGCAGTTAATATGCTTTTCGTTGCTTGACCTTCTAGTCTTAGCCAACTAGTTTTAATTATAAAACTGGCTCTCGATTTATTCAGAATTTCTACGGAGCAGTTAATATACTTTTCAGTGCTTGACCTGCTAGTCTTAGCCAACTAGTTTTAATTATAAAACTGGCTCTTGAATTATTCATTCAAATGAGTCATTTGCAGCTGCGCACTTTGAGGATTTAATGGTTACACTCGCGTTTCCCTTCTATTACGCTGATTTGCGCTTTCAGTATTCTTGAAGCTTTTCAAATGCAGTCCCGAATTTTTGATGAGCCACATTAAAGTAATTGTTATGATGACTTGTATGACCCCAGCATTGGTTACATTTACTATATGGCCATGTCCTACGAAAACTACTACAAGAAGGATAAGGGCAAACGCTACAACAGCCGTGGCTAAGTGAACTTTTATACAATTCTTACCCTCCGTTATGGGTGTTCGGGAACGAACCACATCTTTCTCATAAAGATATACGGAATACATTATAGAAAACCCTAACAAGCATTCCATCAAAAAGATGGGGGTCGCCCAGTAGGGTTCTGAGATGATTCCACAAAGCACCCACAAAAAATGATGAGTAGTTATGAACAGAACAGGAAGGAGAAGACAACGTCCTAATTCATAACAGCAATCATTGAAATTGGTTTTGCCGGCGTTTGGTTTAACATGTTTAAAGATAAAATTATAGCAGCATCTTAAAATCGCTAAAAATGGAAAGAGTAAAATGAGAGTGGAATATGCAATAACATAAATGATAACATAAATTTTGTAAGCAATGTGAATCATAAAAGCCAGTAGTGAAAGAATTGAACCAGTTATTGCAAAAATCATTATTGACACCTTTAGTATTGTTCCTTTAAAGTCAAAATTACAGCAGCAGCAGCAGCAGCAACTTATAATCACTAAACTGAATAGAAAGAGAAAACTTAGAGCGGAATATGCAATAACACATACGATGACATTAATTTTGCAAGCAATGTCAATTATAATTAAAGGCAGCGAAAAAATTAAACTAGTTATTGCAAAAGTTATTATTGTCATCTTTAGTATTGTTCCAGCTAATATTCGTTGCAATCTAGCTTCTTCGTCTTCTTCAGGGCCAGGTTTTATGGCGTCTTTCAACCAGTTGCGTAAGTAAAACCAAACAACAAGACTGGTTAAGAGGGACGTACCCAAAACTATGTACCAGCAATAGTCCCATATGATTACTTTAAGTCCACTATCCTTTGGGTACTTTATTGGCTGTTCCTTATCGCCCTCATGTCCTTCCACTACACAGGCAACAGTGTTTATTCGTGGATCAGATGTTTTGGAATTGACGGCGATGTCCTCGAGCTGAAAAATGGACACTGAATGAAACTATTCGTTCTGTCATGATTTAAACTGCTCTGATTGGCTGATCAATAGAAACTTATTAACGTGTGTGCCATGTTGGGTACGCGTTGCTCCAGTATATCTCACCCTTCATGATGAGTTGCCGGTAAACATAATCAGCGATTGATAACTACAAGGTGTTTTACAGGACCTATCCTCGACCCGCCTTCAGGATCTAAGGTGATGTATAGGAGCGAATACGGCCTAATTTATTTTTTAATCAAAATGTATATGTTTAGCAATTATTCGCCGAATCGCCGAAGGCGAAGTGAATATCGGGGAATATTTACCGAGACGCGAGACGCGAGACTTCGAGCGTCGAGGTAAATATTCTTAGTATTTACTGAGCCTGAGGCGAATAATTGTTTAAGCAAATACCAACTTGTGTACAGAGTAACTTATTTTTATATACACTAATTCAATAAAAACAAACAAACAGAAACTTGCAGTTTGCGTGGCAAATTCACGCAGAACCTTTAGCAAAACGTTTAGTAAAACTTTTAGCAAAACTTTTTAGTATTGATAGGAATGGCATTTACATTCATTTTTTCAATTTCTTTATCGGAAATTGTAGCAAAACGATTGCCGGCAGGTGCCATTTTGTTGCCGACTCAATATTTCGAGATTCAGAGGTGAATATCGTATAATATTCACCTCCAATTAACCAATGAGCGCGCGCGTTCTTAGGAAGTACGCATGTTGGTATATGCTAAATAGTATATTGGCCTGCAAATTTCGAATTAAGGACGATGCCATATGGGCAGGCTTTCTTCACCTGTTTTTTTTTTTTAAGTATAAACATATTTCAAATATTGGTTCAGAGCGAAAGGCGATAGGTCATTCCAAGACGGAAAGGAATTATGGGCATTCATCTATAAACACAAGACAAAATGAACTATGTATACTTATTTCAATAAAGTTAGTCACCAAAAACCTAGAAAGCTGTGATCGCTGAGAATCATGAGGAAATGTTTTATATCCAACAAGTAATAAAGCTTTTAACACAAACTGCAGCAGTTGAGAATGTTCAGACGAGGTTAACTTGTAACTGGTAGAAGATCTCAAGTCCATCAACAGTTATCAAGCGGTTGAAACATGTAAAATGTATCTACCCACAATCCTTGTCGGTCTCAGCTTTGTAGCTTTACAGGCGACTAACTTTATTAAAATAAGTGTATATGAACTATAGTTCATTTTCTCTTGATAAACGCGAATAATCGCGATGTTTTTTAATCATGGTATTGTCGACTACAAACAACACTAAATATTTCAAACATATAAACTATATCGTGTTATGAGGAAAAGTTTATTTAAAATATGCCAAGATGGGGTTGGAGGTAATGAATATAATATGCAGTGGGGGGATAGCATACAAGGTTAAATAGTATACAAGGTTAAATTTCAATTTAATAAATTTCATGGGTTGTTTCGGGGGGGGGGGGGGGGAGGGGTCGAAAATTAAGTTAAATCCTAAAGGGGGGCCTGTAAAAAAATATGGTTTTTGAGGAGAAATCTTCATTCCCACCCGACCCCCCCCCCCTCCCCCACCTCCCCCCTCCCCCCTCTCCCCCTCCCCGCCCCTCCCCCCTCCCCGCCCCTCCCCGCCCCTCCCCCCTCCCCCCCAGGCATATTAAATTAACTTTCCCTTATTGACAAGGATAATTATAAAGAACCCCAGTCATTACAATAACCTTTCACTGTAACAAGCTTCTTTAAAATAGGGGCTTACCATAAACCACGAAACGAAACGAAACGAAACGAAACAATAAAATGCGAAACCGTCATTTCGCATTTTACAGATTTGTAAAATGCGAAACGACAGACTGTAACCTGAGGCTTTGCGATCTCATGTTTAACTGTAAGCTTACTCACGAAATTAGATGAAAACTGTGTAGCTCAATGTCTTAGAAAATTAGAGATTACTTTGAATCTCAGTGGGAAGAACAGTGTAAACTTTCCATGTACCAAAAGCCACAAATTTATAAACTATATTGAAATACTTCAACTCATGTTGTTGTGGCGGCATTTTGAATGCACAGGGACCCCAATCGAATCATAATATATGACACCAGAGAAAAAATTTAGCGCCAAAGGTTTTACTTTTGAACTTATTTCAATGAGGTAAGAAAAGTATGGCGTTTAAAATTCTTTGAAGCGTTTTCCTTATGTTTTGCCGTCGAGTTATAACAGTCTGGTGCGTCTGGTGCTGAATAACAGCTGTACTAGAAAAATGTCATTAGCATGAATATCACTTTGAGTATCAATTTTGACTTAATCACATGTTTATGTTAGTTATGCATAGTTTGTGCTGCATGCTTTTCTGAGAGAAAAAAAACTAGAAATAAATTTAATCCTTTTCTCGCTTTTCTTCTTGTGGGCTTACTTTGTGCTGTCATATATTATGATTCGATTGGGGTCCCTGTGCATTCAAAATGCCGCCACAACAACATGAGTTGAAGTATTTCAATATAGTTTATAAATTTGTGGCTTTTGGTACATGGAAAGTTTATACTGTTCTTCCCACTGAGATTCAAAGTAATCTCTAATTTTCTAAGACATTGAGCTACACAGTTTTCATCTAATTTCGTGAGTAAGCTTACAGTTAAACATGAGATCGCAAAGCCTCAGGTTACAGTCTGTCGTTTCGCATTTTACAGATCTGTAAAATGCGAAATCTTCGTTTCGCATTTTATTGTTTCGTTTCGTTTCGTTTCGTTTCGTGGTTTATGGTAAGCCGTTTAAGTAGGACAACCAAAATTTAGACTATGGAAGATCGGGGGTTCAATTCCCACCTACATGAAATTCATTCAGAGTTTTTTTTCAGGATGCACACAGATTTCTACATTTCCTATAGCATATCTCATCACAAAGGAAACAAGGTACAATTTTGCTAATATATAGCGCCGGTATGAGTAAACGTTTGGTTGTGAACTGGGTAAAAGTTTGGTACGTGGTGAACTGAATTAAAGCGTATTTTAACTTACCGTTGAAACGATATACCTCCACATCTTAGTTCTTGCTTCGTCGTCATGTTTGTAAGGACTGTCCTTACATAATGGTAGTACAGTGATGGTCAACTCAGTCTCTCTTCTCTGGGGATATATCGTAGCCAGAGAAAATACTGTCATTGCAAACAGACTGATGTGTTTGACAGAGACATACGTACATGATGTACTCCAGGTCAACTTCATGGTATCACCATCGATTATCTTAGTGCCATTCTGGTAGTCCTTTAAAAACTGTATCGTTACTTTAACGTACAGAGCAGGTAGATCAATCGAAGGATACAAGGCTCTGGATATATTGTAGTAGTTGTCTGTCATTCTAGAGTCGATAATCGGCGGAATCTTCGAACCGAGTATCTGTACGACTTCATCAAGGTACGTCAGACATTTGGGTTCATTCGGCTGAATCGTACTATTAGGTTGACACTTGGAAGGTTTGATCATAATACCGGTTAATACAAACCCAACAAGTAATAAATCTACCGTTTGGAACATCATGATGGCGAACCTTTTATTCTCCTTAGATCAGACGCGGTTTGGTCAAAATTCTAAGAAATTGCCTAAAACGTGCCTTCGGAACCCAGAATCCGGAACGGATTTCTAGGAAATGAGGAAGTGCAACTCGTACGCACCCCTCCCCCCTTCATCCCCGCGATTATACAGTTAGCCGCTAGAACGAGTTCAGGCCGTACATAACGATCTTCTTTCTTTAAAAACGTGAAATGGATTTTGATTTTTTCTTGATATAGACTTGTGTTTTGAAAATGTAAAAGTTAAATTAGAATAATTATGCAAGATCATGGGGTTGTTTTGTTAGCTAACACGTGGCGTATGTTCCCATATTTGGTCGACATTCATGTCTAGCCACGGGAATCAAAAGAAATCCAAAGGTTTTTCATAGGTCACCGAATGTCGATACGATAGAAAATAACATCTGTTCGCAGGATTAATCTGCTGTTGGAATACATACGGACCATTAGATTTTTGAGGAATGGGGGGGGGGGGGGGGGGGGGGTTGAGCAAAAACCAAAAAACATCGAGCATAGCTTTAAAGAATGGAAAAATAATCGTAAAAATATACGTAAGAAAAGTGTCAGAAAAAATTCCAAATTATGCCCCAAACAATTCCTGCACAGGCATGAGGCGCAAAAGAAATTCCTCCATAAAATAAATTGTCCAACCCCCCACCCCCCTCAAACATCTTTTGATCACCTCGCTGACTACCTTACGTTGGTTGACTTGTGCTTGAACATTAAAACAAGCAATGCCATCAAGTGTTGAATTTTTAATTTCAATGACTCTATTCAAAATTCTCAATAAAACTGACAAAGTTATATTGAAGTATCATTCATTTATTATTATTATCATCATCATCATCATTATTATTGTTATTATTTATTTATTTATTATTCAACGAGCTTGCATTGTGATTTTCTTCACAAGTAAAGCCACGTACCCTTTCATTGAATCAGTTTTTTCTGTGTATCAAATCCAAGAAAGAGAAAAATCAGTTATTTAGTTCGAGTTGAGGAAGCATATTAATTTATTATGAATATATTAATTAATTAGCATAGTAATTACTGACGTCACATTTTATTGACCTTTATATACGAGATTGTTCATTCATTCTCAGGTTCTTTTTCACTGTTACTCTCTTAGTCCATTGGTTGTCCACTCGCTATTTGAAGTAAGTAATAAAAACATGCATTTGAGTGCTAAAAGTTATGTCGACTTACACGTCAGCATTTGCCGGCTTTTGTATCGTGAGGGAATGGGTACGAATTCCTGAATATTGCAATAATCGACGCGATGATTTATACAAAATCCCGAAGTTTGGAGGATCAGGTTAATAGTGATCAAGATACATACAGCCATTCGAAAAATCCACCATGTACTAATTAATACGTGGATTGGCGGATTGATATGATGATTGAAATGATACAATTAATTAATTTATTTATTTGTTTGTTTTATGGACAACCAGCGCCCAATAATTCGTCATATATCACGAGCCTAGCACTGTCTTGAGAGCGAACTTCACCGCATATACATGTATAGATAGCACATAACACATTTATTATCTTGTCAAACTTCAAACGCTATCGAGGATTGGCTGCATGATTACTCTCAGCCAATGAAAGAAATAGTGAGTTAAATGTATAACAATATCTATACCTGTACATGTACATCCGTACAGAAGATTAATTTGCTTGATATCCAACGGACTCAAATATTCCGTGTACCCTGTCTCTACAAGGGATCCATCACTATTATTCCTTGTAGGGATCAGCGTTGGGTAATTAGGGTCTTTGGCCATGAAGTAGCGACTGTAGTGCATAATGGAAGTGTAGTCGTAAGGAATGTTACGATAATCGACAGTCTCATTCCACCACTTTTGCCAGCTGATAATGAATTCTGTGCGGAGAAACCAAATGCAAAGTAAAAAAAAATTGTAATGATTTGTCTTTGCCTTATATACGCTAGTAAACTGTGCGCGTACTGTACTTGTGCAAAGAACTACTCTTTATACGATTATGTATGGTCTTATGCATGAACTATGACGTGACTGTCACTCAATCATCACATGTTCAAATTAATCAATCGTAAGAAACTTGTTGTTTTGTCTTCGTTAAATATGTAATTTTCTAAATAGCCCCAAGCTCGGGATCGTCTCGGAAATGACGTAACATTAAAAGCGCGTGTTGAAAAAAAAACGACATACGTCATCATGTGATAGGGTATTTCACGTGAAATCGCATGGAAAATCATAGTCTCCCCCACAGCCGCTTTCAGTGTCGTCACGCAACGCTTTCTCCCCTGAGTAGCTACTCAGGGGAGAAAGCGTTGCGTGACGACACTGAAAGAGTCTGTGGGGGAGACTAGGAAAATCAGTGACCCAACGTTAAATTTGCATTGAATCTTTTTTTTCTTTCTTTTCCATCAAAACACCAAATAAACGCGAAAACTACTTTAATAGAGACAAAAGAAGGCACCTATCTTATAAAATAAATAAACGATATGTTCCCGACAATTAGATAAAAATTGAGGACATTTGAAAAGCTGAATCACATAAAAATACGGGAAGGGGCACCATGAAAACAAAAAAACCTCTTGGGAATTAATCCTAACATTGACATGAGGACACTGGAACCGTGAACGCTTCGAGTTTTTTGTCCCTTTTTCAATACTGAAATTATCCTTAGAGTGCCAGCCAGGGCGCCGGATTGGAAATGAGATTTACTTTGATCAATCACTCAACTTAATGTTTCATTTTATATTGGGGACGGTTTGCAAAAGTAGAAAGTTCAGAATTAACTGATAGCCTGAAAGAAACTTGAAGTGTTCGAGTTCTTCATTTTAATGATGGCGCAACAAAATTCCTACGACCACTTATTTCAATAAAATTTAGCCACCTGAAAAGCTATATAAAGCTGAGGCCGACAAGGATTATGGGTAGATTCATTTTACATGTTTCAACTGCTTGATAACTGTTGATGGACTTGCACATCTTTTACCAGTTTTAGTCTCACCTCCCCTGAGCATCCTGCAAGCCGCAGTTTGTATCAAAAAAGCTTTACTTGTTTGAAATGAATTGCTTCCCACGATCCTCAGTGATCTCAGCTTTCTAGGTTTTTGGTGACTAACTTTATTGAAATAAGTATATAAAATATTCACCTTTGAGATACTGTATATTTGTCCAGTTAACCTTGACATAGTCATCCCTGTCTGGTCTGTTGTGTTCGTGTAGAAGCCCAACAACGTGTCCCAGTTCATGGACCATGCTCCCATTTGTACAATACAGGCCAGCTTTACTGTATGTGACGTTATTTATAGTATTTGGTAGGTAGCCAAGGGTTGCCGTACAGCTAAACAAATGGATGATTCATATGTTATGGGAACTAATATATATCATCAGTACGGCGCTTCCTCAGTAAGATTCCTTCAGCGCTTGTAATTATTAATTGGTTAACCCCATTGGCACTCTCATTTAAAGCCCACTATAGAAATAACTGTTTTAGTATATACTAATGTCAGTGTGCTTTTAAAACAGTGAAATGATTATGATTTGTTATTTTGTAACTTTCTATTTTTATATAACAATGACCTGGCAGTGAAGTATATATGTATATACAGTACCATACTTACAAATTGCCATATTTGAAATTTACATAAACCTTTTCATTGGTTCTTTTTATAAACCTGACACATGTTTTGCTTTGGACGTGTTCCACGGCTTTTGTTATGATATCTTTTACCGTCACGTTGTCTGTGAATAATACATTATAAAAAAAGAATTAAATGAAAAAGCTATTTGAAAAAAAAGAATTCAATGCCAATATCCAAACGCTTTATAATTCCACATAGCACAGCAAGCAAGTTTTTTATTTCTTTTATGAAATACGAATTGCAATAACCATTATTTTAGATAGGAATGAGGCAACTCTGAAAATGCGCGCGCGTGCTGTGTGCTTTCATCAAGCACGCGCTCCCAACCAATCACAACGCGATATTTATATCAATTATATATTTTATAATGATTTTCTTGGGGTTTGTCACAGGTTTTTTTTTACTTCTCTTGTCTACTCTTCTCTTCTTTATCATGTTTTCTTGAAGTTATGAAGCACTCGGGGGTTGCCAGAACATGAGAGAAGTGCTGCGCGTCATGTTTCTTGACATTTCGCGAGTGTTCTGCCAATCCCCAAGCGTGCTTTATAACTCAACACAGCACAGCAAGCACGTTTTTTGTTTTTCTTAAAAAAATACAAACTACGATAACCGTTATTTTGGATAAGAATGAACTGAAAGTGCGCGTGCGTGTATGCTGTGTGCTCTCATAAGCAGTTCAGCATATACCAACCTAGTGTGCTGTCAAACTGCCAGGGGATGATTCCATTCGGCCACAGCCATTCCTTATAGCTGGTCATTGCTCTTTTGGCTGCACTAGCCCTGCTTTTCCCGAAGAAATACTCTTTCTGTTCTTTTGTTAGACTCATGTCTGGTGTGGCTGTAATGAATTGATTCATCAGTGATACATCAGTCAATTTTCTTGACATCTTGGTCAGTGTTAATGACGACCGTCTTAGCACTAGTGTTCATTACAAACCTACTGATTCTCATTCTTATTTACTCTACTCGTCCTCTCATCCTAAGCACACTCTTAACGCTATTCCGTTCTCGCAATTTCTTCGTCTTCGTCGTTTGTGTAGTGATGATCTTGATTTTTCTGTTAAATGTCCTGAGATGCGTTCTTTCTTTCTTAAGCGTAATTATCCTGCGCATTTGCAATCATCTCTATGATGTTCGCAAAAAAGTTCTAACCAAACCAGCTTCCCGCCATTTTCGTCAAGCTAACCATTCTCTTTCTGACTTCATTGTTTTCGGTCTTTCTTTGATTAACGGCAACAATGATTGTCGCAAGACCAAAGCTAGAAATGCGGCTTGTTCACCTATTGGGCACTCTTAGTAATCCCAACGGGATTAATGAAGGCTTTGCTTTTAACTAACCCACTTCTTTAATTTTGTCTTTTTATTGTTTCTTTCGTTTCCTTGCCCACCTTGTTCTCATTGGTTTCTTTTGTCTTGTTCTTAGGGACGCTCCTTTCTATCTGTGATGCCGAGTCTGGCCGGAATCAAACCTAAGTGGCGAGTGTAGTGCCTTTACTCCACCCTTAATATTTCTACATTTTGCTCAACGATTCTTGCCTCAGCTCTAGACATATTTTCTACAGAAAACTATTTGAATATAAAGCAATATTTTAATCCTGAATCTTGTCTTTTCTCTGATAATCAAGTCCAAGGCAAGGCAAGCAAGGCAAGGCAAGAACTATAACATTTAGTAGAGACTCAACTCTAATGCGATGCCATATTGAATAAAATTTAAATAAAAAATCATATGCTTTTATTTTTTTGCATAATTTTTCTTGTCCATCATTTTCTTAACATTTAATTGATAATGACTAGCACCTGAATCCTCGTTGAATTTTTCATTTTACTTTCACTAGTTTTTTGAACTCAAATGCTTTACTTTAGTTATAAACTATTGCGACATTTTAAAAGTTATTAAATTTCAATATGGTAATAAACTAGCATATATGATAAAAGTAGACGATCGATGTTTAGACGTAGACTCAAGTCATTCTTCTTTGCACATGTCCGCATCACAGTAGCCGCCATCTTGGTTGAATTCAGATTTAATGAAAGAATTTTCAATGAAGAAGAAGAAGAAGAAGAAGTAGAAGAAGGAGAAGAGAGAGAACCAGACACATAATCGTATAATCAGACACAAGAGAAGAAGTAGAAGAAGTAAGAGAAGGCGGCGACTCTGAAGCCTCCCCGTACCCCCCCTCCTCACGCCCCCCCCTCACCCCTCCTCCCGCTCCTCTCCCCCCCCCTCCCCTCCTCCTCCTCCTCCTCCCTCCTCCTCCGCCTCCTCCTCCTCCTCCTCCTCCTCCTCCTCCTCCTCCTCCGCCTCCTCCTACCTCCTCTCCTCCTCCCTCCTCCGCCTCCGCCTCCTCTCCTTCCCTTCCCAATGTATTAACTTCTTTAAAAAAATAATATAGGAAGCGAAAAATTTAAGGTAGGAACAAAGTTTCATCTTTAATACGTACCTGCATTAATTGCAAATATCATCAAGACACCGATGACAACTGAATGCATGGCTAACCTATGTGAAGGACAGAAGATAATCTTCTAAACCAAATATAAAGTCGCAATGTCTATTGAAAAAGAAAAGTAAGTGTCATCGAGAAGACTGATAACAACTAACTGAAATGCTTGCATGGCTGCTTATAAAAAAAGAACTAGACACATATCTGCGTGAACTCGGGTTTCATAGCAGAAAATCAAAAGAATTCTTCGTGAACACTGTCATCCTTTTAGATGGTGCAAAGTCTGTTAGACTTTCGGAAAGGTGTTTGTCCTTGAAAGTCAAATATTTTGAACCCACATTACCATTACCATTACAATAGATAGCAACTGCAGTACTTTGAACGCAACTGCGATTTGTGACTGAACGTCAAAAACAAAGCCCAATTTATACCTCGGGAATTTCTTTGAAAGCCCGAGTAATATCTTAGCCACATTTATTAGGTCGTAATGAGAAAGACGTTTAAGTAAAATTGCTGCCTTTTTCAATCCAAGTGTCGTTTTTAGTTCGCGTGCACCTTTCTCGAGGACAAGTCTAACCCACTTCAAAACTTGAAGTGGTCTTAAGTATATACATGTGGTTGGTCTTTGTTCAAGAAAAGAAAAGGTCACTGACCTGCTGTAAAAAAAGTCGCCATGCCACGATTGCGAAGAATTACATTGTTTTCGATAATAAGGAAAGATAAAACTGATAGGTGCATGGAATAATTAGCATTGGGATAAAGTCGAATACTTTTCTTTTAAAATTGAGTTTAGGATAGAAAATTCAGTAAATTCTAAAACATATCTCTGAATAAGTGCAATATCAATTACTGATACAAATTAAATGATAAACATCTAGAATATCAATACCCTGCGAACATAGTCTCCTTTGAACTCCTGCAGGGTAGAATATCAAATAAGATCAACAAAAAAGTGCGCTCACTAACTGACATTTGAAAATTGCCACAACAAATCAGAAACAACATTGATAAATTATTTGAAAGACTCTGTTTTTTTAATTAAGTTTCTCTGGTCCTGATGCCGATATCAAACCGCAAAAATAAATCATATTGATGCTAAACTCACACAAAACCATGAAAAGTACTTTTGTTTTGTACATCGCATATTATCAGTTTTTTCATCAGAGTAAAATTAGTTATAGTCAGGTAAAGCGTTGCTTCAAGAACTAGAATGAAGATGGAGTTCAGTTGAATCCCGCGACCCCAAGTATGAACATATTGGCGACATTCCCGCATCTTAACATGAATGAATTATTGGAAAACGATAGGAAGCCTTTGAATGTTAAGGCATGTCGTACCGTGTACGTGAAGTGAAGTGAGCATGGGATTAGCTAGCCTAAATAGTTGACTTTAACTCACCTCAATTTTACTGTAAACGCTCAATTTAAAGTAGAGTAACAATACTGAGACCTTTCTGTCTGTGATCAACCTTATTGTGTGGTACGTTAACCGAATCTAGCGCTTTTAGGAAAAAAGTTTAAAAACAAAATACTTAATGATGTTTAAAAAATGTTAATTATAAGCTAATCAGAAAGTAATGCGTTGTTAATTTTCTAGTATTTTGGCCATTTAAATTCCAAAAATTAGTAAAAAACGCGACTTCCATGCACGCAAGACAAAAAAAAAATCATTAACCCATTCTTAATTAAGAGGAAAATCTTTAACAAAGCGAAAGGATGGTGTGGAATTTTGGAACATTCCATCCAAACCTTAAAATCTTATCAAACCTTGAAATGACCGATGGGGTTATGTATATCAGGGCTCACAGATCAAACCCTGAAACAACCTCTGGGCTGATCAAAGTCAGGGCATGGATAACTAAAAGATCAAACCCTGAGACAATCACTGACTGGGTTGTTCTGAGTCAGGGCATGACTAACTCACAGATTAAACACTGAAACAACCTCTTGGCTGATCTAAGTCAGGGCATGACCAACTCACAGATCAAAGCCCTGAAACAATCTGTGAGCTAATCAATAAAGTCGGGGAACGACTAACGAACTCCTCAAGTATGTTTAAAAGGCCTGGGTTGGAGGCCATTTATGGCTTGAACCAAATTAATGGGGCGATGGTTATCATCTGTACATAAAATGCATATAAACCTGCCTTAACACCTGAACTATCATTGCTCGTTTATTTTAATTAGGTCAGGTGACCTGCTTGTCCAATCAAATATCCCCCGTGAGTGATGGTAGTTCAGGTGTTAGGGCAGTATCATATATACCTCTTACTAGGAACAATGAAAATATATCATTTATGTCTATTTTAAAACATTTTTCTTCATTTGATTTGGCAACTTTATTCAGTATTTATTCTCATTTCTAAGTTCCTTTTTCCTTCTAATTATTTTATTTTTACACATTATACGCTTTAATTTATCTTTTAATGTTTACTTCAGTCTTTTATTTCTTTCCCATGATGTATTGTCAACAGAGGTCTTTGGTTTTTCTTCTGTCTATGATCTTCAAGCGTTAATTCATTCCTTGAATTAAAGAAATACAGTATTTGATACAAGATATCAGTATATAAAGAGGATATTACATGGGCGCGAGGAGATATGAAATTTATCTTCGAGTGTTGAAAAGATCTCTCACAAGTGAGCGTAGCGAACGAGTGAGAGATTTTCAACACTCGAAGATAAAATTCGTATCTCCAAGCGGCCATGTAATATTCTGTTTATTATATAATTATCAATGAAGTATGTTTTGGCTTTTTCAGGCAATTCTTTCCGTGTATTTTTGAGAATAGCCATCGCAATGGTGTTATTTTCACACGTGAAAATAACATGTTATTTTCACGTGTGAAAATATCAATTTTTCGAAATAGAGAAAAATAGATATTTCATTGGTAATTATATAATAAATAGGATTCTTAAAGTCTTTAATAATTCATGAGAAAAACTACCAATCAAAAACGTTGAAATGATCATGTGATGTCATCTGTGTATCCAAATACAGATCAACAAGTTGGGGACGGCATTGAATATTTCCCAGGGTAGCGCGGGACTGATGTAATATTCACGTGCTGACTGCAGTACGCTGATTGACTGATTCAAACTTTTGATATTCATGAGTTCTGTAACAGATATTCATGAGTTCTGTGACAGATATTCCTGTGTTCTGTAACAGATATTCCTGTGTTCTGTAACAGATATATTCGTGTTTTGCAACAGATATTCCTGTGTTCTGTAACTGATATTCATGAGAAGATATAAAATTCATGAATATCAGTTTCACATTTATATGGATATCATTTACTAAACTAAATAATATTAGCTATGATTATTACGAATATTTGCTAGGATTTTGGTTGCCTTCCGAAATCGAGTCATCGAGACTCGTTTGCCAGGCACAATCAAGAATGAGATAGAGTGAGATATTTTAATTACGAACCTTTTTATAAAAAATACAAAAATACCCTGAAATACAGTTTACACGAGGGAGGCAATTATCCCAACTTCAAAAAAAACTCCACAATACATTGATTTGTCTTATGTGTATGAGAAAATATATGAAATGTATATTTGTACTGTGGTTGTGATGTATCAAATTGAGCTGATCCTCGCAGTATACGAAGCATCTTATGCAGCTACAAATTCAAAAACTCAGAAAAAATTCGGAGTCTTGAACGGAATTTGAACCCTCCCCTCAATTTAATCCTCATAGTTTGCTTTGTTTGAAGCTATACCTGTCCAATATATAGACTATAAAATACCTTGACATCCATAAAGAATGTTAGCTTGATGAACATCCAGATCAGTCAGATGCCGAACTTGACCCACTATGGGGTCCTTCCCATCAGGTCCTTTCTTTAAAGGTACTAACAATGGGAGAAGATTTCCGCTTGAAGTTCGCTTTGAGCCGCTCCCGGCATACCGAGGGTAATGCATGAAGGTGGAATAATCGTACGGCGAGTTTCTAGAATCAATATCTTGTTTTTTTCCAAAATTAGGCTCTATATATTCTATGGGGGAAAAAGAAAACGGTACTTACTTCTGAGGTTGACTATGCCGGGAGAGGAATAGGTAATAACGACCTTAAGATTTGCAAAATCTATGACAGTGACGTCAACCGGAAGTGTAAAAAACTTCACTTTGTGTTGTCGTGACTTCAAAGTGTGTCTTCCCTCTGGATGAGTTTAGTTTTACTGACAATTGTTTTGAATGAAATCTCCATTGAACAGAATTTAACCCCCAAAAAAATTATTTACACTTCAGTTTGACTTCTCTGTCGTAGTAATTAATAGTACTTATAGGGAAAGGAAGGGAAAGGGAAATAGGAAAAAAAGGCAGTGTATGTGCATTGGGAATTAAGGATAGCGTGGATCTTGTGCGATCGCCTATCAACCCATAAATGTCGAATTTGATTTCTGGACTCGGCATCACATGTGAGTAACGTTAAGTTTTTTTTTTCGGTTTCTTTCTCGACTTTCAAAATTGAGCATCAAGAATCTACTTCCTTTGTCTTTTTTGATCAGTATTGTTCCATTGTAGAACCCTGAAACAAGCCTTGGGTTGATCTATATGACAGGGCATGGCAAACTCACAGATTCCGTGCCCTGAAACAACCTCTGGGATAATCTACGGCAGAGCAAGGCTATCTCACAGATTGAACCCTGAAACAACCTCTGGGCTGATCTAAATGTCAGGGCATAGCAAACTCACAGATTGGGAACCCTGAAACAACCTCTGGGTTGATCTATATGTCAGGGCACAGCAAACTCACAGATTGGGAACCCTGAAACAACCTCTGGGCTGATCTAAATGTCAGGGCACAGCAAACTCACAGATTGGGAACCCTGAAACAAACTCTGGATTTTATTCCACAGGTCGTGTTTTCGTTTTTAATTTGTTCCACACAATCGCGATTGTTTCTTCACATCAATAAATATTAATGCATGAGTCTTAAAAGGGAACTTAGAACAACTTACATGA